>NW_027480455.1:1531018-1837222 GCF_051401765.1 Calliopsis andreniformis | reverse complement strand
ATACTCAATCTTCAATCATCAATCCTCAATCCTCAATTCTCAGTCGTCAATCCTCAGTCATCAAACCTCAATCTTCAATACTCAATCGTCAATCCTTAGTCCTCAATCCTCAATCCTCAATCCTCATTCCTCAAACCTCAATCCTCAACCCTCAGTCTTCATCCTCAATCCTCAAACCTCAATCCTCAATCCTCAATATTCAATCATCAATACTCAACCTTCAATCCTCAATCCTCAATCCTCAAACCTCAATCCTCAATCCTCATTCTTCAATCCTAAATACCCAATCCTCAATCTTCAATCCGCAATCCTCAATCCTCAATCCTCAATCCTCAATCCTCAATCTTCAACCCTGAATCCTCAATCCTCAATACTCAATCCTCAATCTTCAATCCTCAATCCTAATTCCTCAATCCTCATTCTTCAATCATCAATACCCAATCCTCAATTTCAATCCTCAATCCTCAATCCTCATTTCTCAATCCTCAATCCTCAACCCTCAGCCCTCATCCTCAATCCTCAATCTTCAACCCTGAATCCTCAATCCTCAATACTCAATCCTCAATCTTCAATCCTCAATCCTAATTCCTCAATCCTCATTCTTCAATCCTCAATACCCAATCCTCAATTTCAATCCTCAATCCTCAATCCTCAATCCTCAATCCTCAATCCTCTGGCATCAATACTCAATCTACAGTATTCAATCCTCAATCCTTAATCCTCAATCCACAATCCTCAACCTTCAATACTCAATACTCAATCTTCAATCCTCAATCCTCAATGCTCAATCCTCAATCCTCAATCTTCAATCCTCAATCACCAATCCTCAATCTTCAATCCTCAATGCTCAATCCTCAATCCTCAACCATCAATCCTCATTCCTCAAACCTCAAACCTCAACCCTCAGTCCTCATCCTCAATTCTCAATTCTCAATCCTCAATCCTCAATCCTCAATCCTCAATATTCAATCATCAATACTCAATCTTCAATCCTCAATCCTCAAACCTCAACCCTCAATCCTCATTCTTCAATCCTAAATACCCAATCCTCAATCTTCAATTCTCAATCCTCAATCCTCAATCCTAATTCCTCAATCCTCATTCTTCAATCCTCAATACCCAATCCTCAATTTCAATCCTCAATCCGCAATCCTCATTTCTCAATCCTCAATCCTCAGCCCTCAGCCCTCATCCTCCATTCTCAGTACACAATCCTCTATCCTCAATCTTCAATCCTCAATACTCAATCTTCAATCGTCATTCCTCAATCCTCAATCCTCAATCCTCAACTTTCTATCCTCAACACTCTATCTGCAATCCTCAATCCTCAAACCTCAATCCTCAATCCTCATTCCTCAATCCTCAATACCCAATCCTCAATCCTCAATCCTCAATCCTCAATCCTCAATATTCAATCATCAATACTCAATCTTCAATCCTCAATCTTCAATCCTCAATACTCAATCTTCAATCCTCAATCCTCAATCCTCAATCCTCAATCCTCAATCCTCAGGCATCACTACTCAATCTACAATATTCAATCCTCAATCCTTAATCCTCAACCCACAATCCTCAACCTTCAATACTCAATACTCAATCTTCAATCCTCAATCCTCAATCCTCAATCCTCAATCCTCAATCCTCAATATTCAATCCTCAGTACTCAATCTTCAATCATCATCCTCAATCCTCAATTCTCAGTCGTCAATCCTCAGTCATCAATCCTCAATCTTCAATACTCAATCGTCAATCCTTAGTCCTCAATCCTCAATCCTCAATCCTCGTTCCTCAAACCTCAATCCTCAGCCCTCAGTCTTCATCCTCAATCCTCAAACCTCAATCCTCAATCCTCAATATTCAATCACCAATACTCAATCTTCAATCCTGAATCCTCAAACCTCAATCCTCAATCCTCATTCTTCAATCCTAAATACCCAATCCTCAATCTTCAATCCGCAATCCTCAATCCTCAATCCTCAATCCTCAATCCTCAATCTTCAACCCTGAATCCTCAATCCTCAATACTCAATCCTCAATCTTCAATCCTCAATACTCAATCTTCAATCCTCAATCCTCAATCCTCAATCCTCAATCCTCAACCTTGAATCCTCAACACTCAATCTTCAATCCTCAATCCTCAATCCTCAATCCTCAATCCTCATTCTTCAACCCTCAATACCCAATCCTCAATCTTCAATCCTCAATCCTCAATCCTCAATCCTAATTCCTCAATCCTCATTCTTCAATCCTCAATTCCCAACCCTCAATTTCAATCCTCAATCCTCAATCCTCATTTCTCAATCCTCAATCCTCAGCCCTCAGCCCTCATCCTCCATCCTCAATCCTCAATCCTCAACCCTCAATCTTCAATCCTCAATTCTCACTCTTCAATCCTCGATCCTCAATCATCAATCCTCAATCCTCAATCCTCAGGCATCAATACTCAACCTTCAATGCTCAATCCTCAATCCTCAATCCTCAATCCTCATTCCCCAACCCTCAGTCCTCATTCCTCAAACCTCAATCCTCAACCCTCAGTCCTCATACCCAATTCTCAATTCTCAATCCTCAATCCTCAATCCTCAATCTTCAATCCTCAATAGTCAATCTCCAATCCTCAATCCTCAATCCTCGATCCTCAATCCTCAGGCATCAATACTCAATCTTCAATACTCAATCCTCAATCCTCAATCCTCAATCCTCAATCCTCAAACCTCAATCCTCAATCCTCAATATTCAATCATCAATACTCAATCTTCGATCCTCAATCCTCAATCCTCAATCCTCAATCCTCAATCCTCAATCCTCAATCCCCAATCCTCAATCCTCAATCCTCAATCCACAATCCTCAACATTCAATACTCAATAATCAATTTCCAATCCTAGATTCTCAATACTCAATCCTCAATTTTCAACCCTGAATCCTCAATCTTCAATACTCAATCCTCAATCTTCAATCCTCAATACTCAATCTTCAATCCTCAAACCTCAATCCTCAATCCTCAATATTCAATCATCAATACTCAATCTTCAATACTCAATCCTCAATCCTCAATTCTCAATCCTCAATCCTCAATCCGCAATCCTCAATCCTCAATCCTCAATCCTCAATCCACAATCCTCAACCTTCAATACTCAATAATCAGTCTCCAATCCTAGATCCTCAATCCTCAATCCTGAATCCTCAATCTTCAACCCTGAATCCTCAATCCTCAATACTCAATCTACAATCCTCAATCCTCAATCCTCAATCCTCAATCCTCAATCTTCAACCCTCAACACTCAATCTTCAATCCTCAATCCTCAATCCTCAATATTCAATCATCAATACTCAATCTTCAATCCTCAATCTTCAATCCTCAATACTCAATCTTCAATCCTCAATCCTCAATCCTCAATCCTCAATCCTCAATCCTCAGGCATCACTACTCAATCTACAATATTCAATCCTCAATCCTTAATCCTCAACCCACAATCCTCAACCTTCAATACTCAATACTCAATCTTCAATCCTCAATCCTCAATCCTCAATCCTCAATCCTCAATCCTCAATATTCAATCCTCAGTACTCAATCTTCAATCATCATCCTCAATCCTCAATTCTCAGTCGTCAATCCTCAGTCATCAATCCTCAATCTTCAATACTCAATCGTCAATCCTTAGTCCTCAATCCTCAATCCTCAATCCTCGTTCCTCAAACCTCAATCCTCAGCCCTCAGTCTTCATCCTCAATCCTCAAACCTCAATCCTCAATCCTCAATATTCAATCACCAATACTCAATCTTCAATCCTGAATCCTCAAACCTCAATCCTCAATCCTCATTCTTCAATCCTAAATACCCAATCCTCAATCTTCAATCCGCAATCCTCAATCCTCAATCCTCAATCCTCAATCCTCAATCTTCAACCCTGAATCCTCAATCCTCAATACTCAATCCTCAATCTTCAATCCTCAATACTCAATCTTCAATCCTCAATCCTCAATCCTCAATCCTCAATCCTCAACCTTGAATCCTCAACACTCAATCTTCAATCCTCAATCCTCAATCCTCAATCCTCAATCCTCATTCTTCAACCCTCAATACCCAATCCTCAATCTTCAATCCTCAATCCTCAATCCTCAATCCTAATTCCTCAATCCTCATTCTTCAATCCTCAATTCCCAATCCTCAATTTCAATCCTCAATCCTCAATCCTCATTTCTCAATCCTCAATCCTCAGCCCTCAGCCCTCATCCTCCATCCTCAATCCTCAATCCTCAACCCTCAATCTTCAATCCTCAATTCTCACTCTTCAATCCTCGATCCTCAATCATCAATCCTCAATCCTCAATACTCAGGCATCAATACTCAACCTTCAATGCTCAATCCTCAATCCTCAATCCTCAATCCTCATTCCCCAACCCTCAGTCCTCATTCCTCAAACCTCAATCCTCAACCCTCAGTCCTCATACCCAATTCTCAATTCTCAATCCTCAATCCTCAATCCTCAATCTTCAATCCTCAATAGTCAATCTCCAATCCTCAATCCTCAATCCTCGATCCTCAATCCTCAGGCATCAATACTCAATCTTCAATACTCAATCCTCAATCCTCAATCCTCAATCCTCAATCCTCAAACCTCAATCCTCAATCCTCAATATTCAATCATCAATACTCAATCTTCGATCCTCAATCCTCAATCCTCATTCCCCAACCCTCAGTCCTCATTCCTCAAACCTCAATCCTCAACCCTCAGTCCTCATACCCAATTCTCAATTCTCAATCCTCAATCCTCAATCCTCAATCTTCAATCCTCAATAGTCAATCTCCAATCCTCAATCCTCAATCCTCGATCCTCAATCCTCAGGCATCAATACTCAATCTTCAATACTCAATCCTCAATCCTCAATCCTCAATCCTCAATCCTCAAACCTCAATCCTCAATCCTCAATATTCAATCATCAATACTCAATCTTCGATCCTCAATCCTCAATCCTCAATCCTCAATCCTCAATCCTCAATCCTCAATCCTCAATTCTCAATCCTCAATCCTCAATCCACAATCCTCAACATTCAATACTCAATAATCAATTTCCAATCCTAGATTCTCAATACTCAATCCTCAATTTTCAACCCTGAATCCTCAATCTTCAATACTCAATCCTCAATCTTCAATCCTCAATACTCAATCTTCAATCCTCAATCCTCAATCCTCAATCCTCAATATTCAATCATCAATACTCAATCTTCAATACTCAATCCTCAATCCTCAATTCTCAATCCTCAATCCTCAATCCGCAATCCTCAATCCTCAATCCTCAATCCTCAATCCACAATCCTCAACCTTCAATACTCAATAATCAGTCTCCAATCCTAGATCCTCAATCCTCAATCCTGAATCCTCAATCTTCAACCCTGAATCCTCAATCCTCAATACTCAATCTACAATCCTCAATCCTCAATCCTCAATCCTCAATCCTCAATCTTCAACCCTCAACACTCAATCTTCAATCCTCAATCCTCAATCCTCAATACTCAGTCCTCAATCTTCAATCCTCAATACCCAATCCTCAATCTTCAATCCTCAAACATCAATCCTCAATTCTCAATCCTCAATGCTCAACACTCAGCCCTCGTCCTCCATCCTCAATCCTCAATCCTCAATCGTCAATCTTCAATCCTCAATTCTCTATCTTCAATCCTCAATCCTCAATCCTCAAACCACAATCCTCAACCTTCAATACTCAATAATCAACCTCCAATCCTAGATCCTCAATCCTCAATCCTCAATCCTCAATCCTCAATCCTCATTCTTCAATCCTCAATACCCAATCCTCAATCTTCAATCCTCAAACATCAATTCTCAATTCTCAATCCTCAATCCTCAGTCCTCAGTCGTCGAACCTCAATCCCCGACGCTTAGCACACATCCTCAATCCTCAGTCCTCAATCCTCAATCCTCAAACCTAAATCCTCTACCGTCAGTCCTCGTCCTCAATCCTCGAACCTCAATCCTCAATCGTCAATATTCAATCATCAAAACTCAATCTTCAATCCTCAATCCTCTATCCTCAATCCTCAATCCTCAATCCTCAATCCTCAATCCTCAATATTCAATCATCAATACTCAATCTTCAAACCTCAATCTTCAATCCTCAATACTCAATCTTCAATCCTCAATCCTCAATCCTCAATCCTCAATCCTCAGGCATCAATACTCAATCTACAATATTCAATCCTCAATCCTTAATTCTCAATCCACAATCCTCAACCTTCAACACTCAATACTCAATCTTCAATCCTCAATCCTCAATCCTCAATCCTCAATTCTCAATCCTCAATCCTCAATCCTCAATCCGCAGTATTCAATCCTCAATGCTCAATCTTCAATCAGCAATCCTCAATCCTCAATTCTCAGTCGTCAATCCTCAGTCATCAATCCTCAATCTTCAATCCTCAATCCTCAATATTCAATCATCAATACTCAATCTTCAATCATCATCCTCAATCCTCAATTCTCAGTCGTCAATCCTCAGTCATCAATCCTCAATCTTCAATACTCAATCGTCAATCCTTAGTCCTCAATCCTCAATCCTCAATCCTCGTTCCTCAAACCTCAATCCTCAACCCTCAGTCTTCATCGTCAATCCTCAAACCTCAATCCTCAATCCTCAATATTCAATCATCAATACTCAATCTTCAATCCTCAATCCTCAAACCTGAATCCTCAATCCTCATTCTTCAATCCTAAATACCCAATCCTCAATCTTCAATCCGCAATCCTCAATCATCAATCCTCAATCCTCAATCCTCAACCTTCAACCCTGAATCCTCAATCCTCAATACTCAATACTCAATCTTCAATACTCAATCCTCAATCCTCAATCCTCAATCCTCAATCCTCAAACCTCAATCCTCAATCCTCAATATTCAATCATCAATACTCAATCTTCGATCCTCAATCCTCAATCCTCAATCCTCAATCCTCAATCCTCAATCCTCAATCCTCAATCCTCAATCCTCAATCCTCAATCCACAATCCTCAACATTCAATACTCAATAATCAATTTCCAATCCTAGATTCTCAATACTCAATCCTCAATTTTCAACCCTGAATCCTCAATCTTCAATACTCAATCCTCAATCTTCAATCCTCAATACTCAATCTTCAATCCTCAATCCTCAATCCTCAATCCTCAATATTCAATCATCAATACTCAATCTTCAATACTCAATCCTCAATCCTCAATTCTCAATCCTCAATCCTCAATCCGCAATCCTCAATCCTCAATCCTCAATCCTCATTCCTCAAACCTCAATCCTCAACCCTCAGTCTTCATCCTCAATCCTCAAACCTCAATCCTCAATCCTCAATATTCAATCATCAATACTCAACCTTCAATCCTCAATCCTCAATCCTCAAACCTCAATCCTCAATCCTCATTCTTCAATCCTAAATACCCAATCCTCAATCTTCAATCCGCAATCCTCAATCCTCAATCCTCAATCCTCAATCCTCAATCTTCAACCCTGAATCCTCAATCCTCAATACTCAATCCTCAATCTTCAATCCTCAATCCTAATTCCTCAATCCTCATTCTTCAATCATCAATACCCAATCCTCAATTTCAATCCTCAATCCCCAATCCTCATTTCTCAATCCTCAATCCTCAACCCTCAGCCCTCATCCTCAATCCTCAATCTTCAACCCTGAATCCTCAATCCTCAATACTCAATCCTCAATCTTCAATCCTCAATCCTAATTCCTCAATCCTCATTCTTCAATCCTCAATACCCAATCCTCAATTTCAATCCTCAATCCTCAATCCTCAGTCCTCAATCCTCAATCCTCTGGCATTAATACTCAATCTACAGTATTCAATCCTCAATCCTTAATCCTCAATCCACAATCCTCAACCTTCAATACTCAATACTCAATCTTCAATCCTCAATCCTCAATCCTCAATCCTCAACCCTCAATCCTCAATCCTCAATATTCAATCCTCAACACTCAATCTTCAATCACCAATCCTCAATCCTCAATTCTCAGTCGTCAATCCTCAGTCACCAATCCTCAGTCTTCAATACTCAATCTTCAATCCTCAATACTCAATCTTCAATCCTCAATCCTCAATCCACAATCCTCAATATTCAATCATCAATACCCAATCTTCAATCCTCAATCCTCAATCCTCAATTCTCAATCCTCAATCCTCAATCCTCAATCCTCAATCCTCAATCCTCAATCCACAATCCTCAACCTTCTATACTCAGTAATCAATCTCCAATCCTAGATCCTCAATGCTCAATCCTCAATCCTCAATCTTCAACCCTGAATCCTCTATCCTCAATACTCAATCCTCAATCTTCAATCCTCAATGCTCAATCTTCAATCCTCAATCCTCAATCCTCTATCCTCAATCCTCAATCTTCAACCCTCAGCACTCAATCCTCAATCCTCAATCCTCAATCCTCAATCCTCAACCCTCAATCTTCAATCCTCATCACTAATCTTCAATCGTCAGTCCTCAATCCTCAATCCTCAATCCTCATTCTTCAATCCTCAATACCCAATCCTCAATCTTCAGTCCTCAATCCTCAATCCTCAATCCTAATTCCTCAATCCTCATTCTTCAATCCTCATTACCCAATCCTCAATTTCAATCCTCAATCCTCAATCCTCATTTCTCAATCCTCAATCCTCAACCCTCAGCCCTCATCCTCCATCGTCAATCCTCAATCCTCAATCCTCAATCTTCAATCCTCAATTCTCAATCTTCAATCCTCGATCCTCAATCATCAATCCTCAATCCTCAATCCACAGGCATCAATACTCAATCTTCAATGCTCAATCCTCAATCCTCAATCCTCAATCCTCATTACCCAACCCTCAATCCTCATTCCTCAAACCTCAATCCTCAACCCTCAGTCCTCATACTCAATACTCAATTCTCAATCCTGAATCCTCAATCCTCAATCTTCATTCCTCAATAATCAATCTCCAATCCTCAATCCTCAATCCTCGATACTCAATCCTCAGGCATCAATACTCAATCTTCAATACTCAATCCTCAATCCTCAATCCTCAATCCTCAATCCTCAAACCTCAATCCTCAATCCTCAATATTCAATCGTCAATACTCAATCTTCAATCCTCAATCCTCAATCCTCAATCCTCAATCCTCAATCCTCAATCCTCAATATTCAATCATCAATACTCAATTTTCAAACCTCAATCTTCAATCCTCATTACTCAATCTTCAATCCTCAATCCTCAATCCTCAATCCTCAATCCTCAATCCTCAGGCATCAATACTCAATCTACAATATTCAATCCTCAATCCTTAATCCTCAATCCACAATCCTCAACCTTCAATACTCAATACTCAATCTTCAATCCTCAATCCTCAATCCTCAATCCTCAATCCTCAATCCTCAATCCGCAATATTCAATCCTCAATACTCAGTCTTCAATCATCAATCCTCAATCCTCAATTCTCAGTCGTCAATCCTCAGTCATCAATCCTCAATCGTCAATACTCAATCGTCAATCCTTAGTCCACAATCCTCAATCCTCAATCCCGTTCCTCAAACCTCAATCCTCAATCCTAATTCCTCAATCCTCATTCTTCAATCCTCAATACCCAATCCTCAATTTCAATCCTCAATCCTCAATCCTCAATCCTCAATCCTCAATCCTCAATCCTCAATCCTCAATATTCAATCATCAATACTCAATCTTCAAACCTCAATCTTCAATCCTCAATACTCAATCTTCAATCCTTAATCCTCAATCCTCATTCCTCAATCCTCAATCCTCAATCTTCAACCCTGAATCCTCAATCCTCAATACTCAATCTTCAATCCTCAATCCTCAATCCTCAATTCTCAATCCTCAATCCTCAATCCTCAATCCTCAATCCTCAATCCTCAATCCACAATCCTCAACCTTCTATACTCAATAATCAATCTCCAATCCTAGATCCTCAATCCTCAATCCTCAATCCTCAATCTTCAACCCTGAATCCTCAATCCTCAATACTCAATACTCAATCTTCAATCCTCGATACTCAATCTTCAATCCTCAATCCTCAATCCTCTATCCTCAATCCTCAATCTTCAACCCTCAACACTCAATCCTCAATCCTCAATCCTCAATCCTCAATCCTCAACCCTCAATCTTCAATCCTCATTACTAATCTTCAATCCTCAATCCTCAATCCTCAATCCTCAATCCTCATTCTTCAATCCTCAATACCCAATCCTCAATCTTCGATCCTCAATCCTCAATCCTAATTCCTCAATCCTCATTCTTCAATCCTCAATACACAATCCTCAATTTCAATCCTCAATCCTCAATCCTCATTTCTCAATCCTCAATCCTCAACCCTCAGCCCTCATCCTCCATCCTCAATCCTCAATCCTCAATCCTCAATCTTCAATCCTCAATTCTCAATCTTCAATCCTCGATCCTCAATCATCAATCCTCAATCCTCAATCCTCAGGCATCAATACTCAATCTTCAATGCTCAATCCTCAATCCTCAATCCTCAATCCTCATTCCCCAACCCTCAATCCTCATTCCTCAAACCTCAATCCTCAACCCTCAGTCCTCATACTCAATTCTCAATTCTCAATCCTCAATCCTCAATCCTCAATCTTCAATCCTCAATAATCAATCTCCAATCCTCAATCCTCAATCCTCGATCCTCAATCCTCAGGCATCAATACTCAAATCTCAATCTTCAATCCTCAATCCTCAATCCTCAATCCTCAATCCTCAATCCTCAGGCATCAATACTCAATCTACAATATTCAATCCTCAATCCTTAATCCTCAATCCTCAATCCTCAATCCTCAAGATTCAATCATCAATACTCAATCTTCAAACCTCAATCTTCAATCCTCAATACTCAATCTTCAATCCTTAATCCTCAATCCTCATTCCTCAATCCTCAATCCTCAATCTTCAACACTGAATCCTCAATCCTCAATACTCAATATTCAATCCTCAATCCTCAATCCTCAATTCTCAATCCTCAATCCTCAATCCTCAATCCTCAATCCTCAATCCTCAATCCACAATCCTCAACCTTCTATACTCAATAATCAATCTCCAATCCTAGATCCTCAATCCTCAATCCTCAATCCTCAATCTTCAACCCTGAATCCTCAATCCTCAATACTCAATACTCAATCTTCAATCCTCGATACTCAATCTTCAATCCTCAATCCTCAATCCTCTATCCTCAATCCTCAATCTTCAACCCTCAACACTCAATCCTCAATCCTCAATCCTCAATCCTCAATCCTCAACCCTCAATCTTCAATCCTCACTACTAATCTTCAATCCTCAATCCTCAATCCTCAATCCTCAATCCTCATTCTTCAATCCTCAATACCCAATCCTCAATCTTCGATCCTCAATCCTCAATCCTAATTCCTCAATCCTCATTCTTCAATCCTCAATACACAATCCTCAATTTCAATCCTCAATCCTCAATCCTCATTTCTCAATCCTCAATCCTCAACCATCAGCCCTCATCCTCCATCCTCAATCCTCAATCCTCAATCCTCAATCTTCAATCCTCAATTCTCAATCTTCAATCCTCGATCCTCAATCATCAATCCTCAATCCTCAATCCTCAGGCATCAATACTCAATCTTCAATGCTCAATCCTCAATCCTCAATCCTCAATCCTCATTCCCCAACCCTCAATCCTCATTCCTCAAACCTCAATCCTCAACCCTCAGTCCTCATACTCAATTCTCAATTCTCAATCCTCAATCCTCAATCCTCAATCTTCAATCCTCAATAATCAATCTTCAATCCTCAATCCTCAATCCTCAATCCTCAATATTCAATCATCAATACTCAATCTTCAATCCTCAATCCTCAATCCTCAATTCTCAATCCTCAATCCTCAATCCTCAATCCTCAATCCTCAATCCTCAATCCACAATCCTCAACCTTCTATACTCAATGATCAATCTCCAATCCTAGATCCTCAATCCTCAACTCTCAATCCTCAATCTTCAACCCTGAATCCTCAATCCTCAATACTCAAACCTCAATCTTCAATCCTCAATACTCAATCTTCAATCCTCAATCCTCAATCGTCAATCCCCAATCCTCAATATTCAATCCTCAACACTCAATCTTCAATCCTCAATCCTCAATCCTCAGTCCTCAATCCTCATTCTTCAATCCTCAATACCCATTCCTCAATCTTCAATCCTCAATCCTCAATCCTCAATCCTAATTCCTCAATCCTCATTCTTCAATCCTCAATACCCAATCCTCAATTTCAATCCTCAATCCTCAATCCTCATTTCTCAATCCTCAATCCTCAACCGTCAGCCCTCATCCTCCATCCTCAGTACTCAATACTCTATCCTCAATCTTCAATCCTCAATACTCAATCTTCAATCCTCATTCCACAATCCTCAAACCTCAATCCTCAATCATCAATCCTCAATACTCAATCTGCAATCCTCAATCCTCAAACCTCAATCCTCAATCCTCATGCCTCAATCCTCAATACCCAATCCTCAATCCTCAATCCTCAATCCTCAATCCTCAATATTCAATCATCAATACTCAATCTTCAATCCTCAATCTTCAATCCTCAATACTCAATCTTCAATCCTCAATCCTCAATCCTCAATCCTCAAACCTCAATCCTCAATCCTCAATATTCAATCATCAATACTCAATCTTCAATCCTCAATCCTCAAACCTCAATCCTCAATCCTCATTCTTCAATCCTAAATACCCAATCCTCAATCTTCAATCCTCAATCCTCAATCCTCAATTCTCAATCCTCAATCCTTAATCCCCGGACCTCAAACATCAATATTCAGCCCTGAGTCCTCGCCCACAATCCACAACCCTCAATCCGCAGTCCTCAATATTCAATCATCAATATTCAATCTTCAATCCTCAATCTTCAATCCTCAATCCTCAATCCTCAATCCTCAATCTTCAACCCTGAATCCTCAATCCTCAATACTCAATCCTCAATCTTCAATCCTCAATACTCAATCTACAATCCTCAATCCTCAATCCTCCATCCTCAATCCTCAATCTTCAATCCTCAACACTCAATCTTCAATACTCAATCCTCAATCCTCAATCCTCAATCCTCAATCCTCATTCTTCAATCCTCAATACCCAATCCTCAATCTTCAATCCTCAATCCTCAATCCTCAATCCTAATTCCTCAATCCTCATTCTTCAATCCTCAATACCCAATCCTCAATTTCAATCCTCAATCCTCAATCCTCATTTCTCAATCCTCAATCCTCAACCCTCAGCCCTCATCCTCCATCCTCAGTACTCAATCCTCTATCCTCAATCTTCAATCCTCAATACTCAATCTTCAATCCTCATTCCTCAATCCTCAATCCTCAATCCTCAATCTTCAATCCTCAATACTCAATCTGCAATCCTCAATCCTCAAACCTCAATCCTCAATCCTCATTCCTCAATCCTCAATACCCAATCCTCAATCCTCAATCCTCAATCCTCAATCCTCAATCCTCAATCCTCAATCTTCAACCCTGAATCCTCAATCCTCAATACTCAATCCTCAATCTCCAATCCTCAATTCTCAATCCTCAATCCTCAATCCTCAATCCTCAATCCTCAATCCTCAATCCTCAATCCTCAATCCACAATCCTCAAGCTTCTATACTCAATAACCAATCTCCAATCCTAGATCCTCAATCCTCAATCCTCAATCCTCAATATTCAAACCTCAATCCTCAATCTTCAATCCTCAATACTCAATCAGCAATCCTCAATCCTCAAACCTCAATCCTCAATCCTCAATCGTCAATCCTCAATCCTCTATCTTCAATCCTCAACACTCAATCTTCAATCCTCAATCCTCAATCCTCAGTCCTCAATCCTCATCCTTCAATCCTCAATATCCAATCCTCAATCTTCAATCCTCAATCCTCAATCCTCAATCCTAAATCCTCAATCCTCATTCTTCAATCCTCAATACCCAATCCTCAATTTCAATCCTCAATTCTCAATCCTCATTTCTCAATCCTCAATCCTCAACCCTCAGCCCTCATACTCCATCCTCAGTACTCAATCCTCTATCCTCAATCTTCAATCCTCAATACTCAATCTTCAATCCTCATTCCACAATCCTCAAACCTCAATCCTCAATCTTCAATCCTCAATACTCAATCTGCAATCCTCAATCCTCAAACCTCAATCCTCAATCCTCATTCCTCAATCCTCAATACCCAATCCTCAATCCTCAATCCTCAATCCTCAATCCTCAATATTCAATCATCAAAACTCAATCTTCAATCCTCAATCTTCAATCCTCAATACTCAACCTTCAATCCTCAATCCTCAATCCTCAATCCTCAATCCTCAATCCTCAGGTATCAATACTCAATCTACAATATTCAATCCACTATCCTTAATCCTCAATCCACAATCCTCAACCTTCAATACTCAATACTCAATCTTCAATCATCAATCCTCAATCCTCAATCCTCAATCCTCAATCCTCAATCTTCAATATTCAATCCTCAATACTCAATCTTCAATCATCAATCCTCAATCCTCAATTCTCAGTCGTCAATCCTCAGTCATCAATCCTCAATCTTCAATACTCAATCGTCAATCCTTAGTCCTCAATCCTCAATCCTCAATCCTCGTTCCTCAAGCCTCAATCCTCAACCCTCAGTCTTCATCCTCAATCCTCAAACCTCAATCATCAACCCTCAATATTCAATCATCAATACTCAATCTTCAATCCTGAATCCTAAAACCTCAATCCTCAATCCTCATTCTTCAATCCTAAATACCCAATCCTCAATCTTCAATCCTCAATCCTCAATACTCAAATCTCAATCCTCAATCCTTAATCCTCAGACCTCAAACGTCAATATTCAACCCTCAGTCCTCGTCCTCAATCCACAACCCTCAATCCTCAGTCCTCAATATTCAATCATCAATATTCAATCTTCAATCCTCAATCCTCAATCCTCAATCCTCAATCTTCAATCCTCAATCCTCAATCCTCAATTCTCAATCCTCAATCCTCAATCCTCAATCCTCAATCCTCAATCCTCAATCCACAATCCTCAACCTTCTATACTCAATAATCAATCTCCAATCCTAGATCCTCAATCCTCAATCCTCAATCCTCAATCTTCAACCCTGAATCCTCAATCCTCAATACTCAATACTCAATCTTCAATCCTCGATACTCAATCTTCAATCCTCAATCCTCAATCCTCTATCCTCAATCCTCAATCTTCAACCCTCAACACTCAATCCTCAATCCTCAATCCTCAATCCTCAATCCTCAATCCTCAATCCTCAACCCTCAATCTTCAATCCTCATTACTAATCTTCAATCCTCAATCCTCAATCCTCAATCCTGAATCCTCATTCTTCAATCCTCAATACCCAATCCTCAATCTTCAATCCTCAATCCTCAATCCTAATTCCTCAATCCTCATTCTTCAATCCTCAATACACAATCCTCAATTTCAATCCTCAATCCTCAATCCTCATTTCTCAATCCTCAATCCTCAACCCTCAGCCCTCATCCTCCATCCTCAATCCTCAATCCTCAATCCTCAATCTTCAAACCTCAATTCTCAATCTTCAATCCTCGATCCTCAATCATCAATCCTCAATCCTCAATCCTCAGGCATCAATACTCAATCTTCAATGCTCAATCCTCAATCCTCAATCCTCAATCCTCATTCCCCAACCCTCAATCCTCATTCCTCAAACCTCAATCCTCAACCCTCAGTCCTCATACTCAATTCTCAATCCTCAATCCTCAATCCTCAATCCTCAACCCTCAATCTTCAATCCTCATTACTAATCTTCAATCCTCAATCCTCAATCCTCAATCCTCAATCCTCATTCTTCAATCCTCAATA
Source organism: Calliopsis andreniformis (assembly GCF_051401765.1). Classification (NCBI taxonomy): domain Eukaryota; kingdom Metazoa; phylum Arthropoda; class Insecta; order Hymenoptera; family Andrenidae; genus Calliopsis; species Calliopsis andreniformis. The sequence goes on along the minus strand of NW_027480455.1, from coordinate 1,821,314 downwards.
CCCAATCCTCAATCTTCAATCCTCAATCCTCAATCCTAATTCCTCAATCCTCATTCTTCAATCCTCAATACACAATCCTCAATTTCAATCCTCAATCCTCAATCCTCATTTCTCAATCCTCAATCCTCAACCCTCAGCCCTCATCCTCCATCCTCAATCCTCAATCCTCAATCCTCAATCTTCAAACCTCAATTCTCAATCTTCAATCCTCGATCCTCAATCATCAATCCTCAATCCTCAATCCTCAGGCATCAATACTCAATCTTCAATGCTCGATCCTCAATCCTCAATCCTCAATCCTCATTCCCCAACCCTCAATCCTCATTCCTCAAACCTCAATCCTCAACCCTCAGTCCTCATACTCAATTCTCAATTCTCAATCCTCAATCCTCAATCCTCAATCTTCAATCCTCAATCCTCAAACCTCAATCCTCAATCCTCAATATTCAATCATCAATACTCAATCTTCAATCCTCAATCCTCAATCCTCAATCCTCACTCCTCAATCCTCAATCCTCAGTATTCAATCATCAATAATCAATCTTCAAACCTCAATCTTCAATCCTCAATTCTCAATCTTCAATCCTCAATCCTCAATCCTCAATCCTCAATCCTCAATCCTCAGGCATCAATACTCAATCTACAGTATTCAATCCTCAATCCTTAATCCTCAATCCACAATCCTCAACCTTCAATACTCAATACTCAATCTTCTATCCTCAGTCCTCAATCATCAATCCTAAATTCTCAGTCGTCAATCCTCAGTCACCAATCCTCAATCTTCAATACTCAATCGTCAATCCTTAGTCCTCAATCCTCAATCCTCAATCCTCGTTCCTCAAACCTCAATCCTCAACCCTCAGACTTCATCCTCAATCCTCAAACCTCAATCCTCAATCCTCAATATTCAATCCTCAATACTCAATCTTCAATCCTCATTCCACAATCCTCAAACCTCAATCCTCAATCTTCAATCCTCAATACTCAATCTGCAATCCTCAATCCTCAAACCTCAATCCTCAATCCTCACTCCTCAATCCTCAATACCCAATCCTCAATCCTCAATCCTCAATCCTCAATCCTCAATATTCAGTCATCAATACTCAATATTCAATCATCAATACTCAATCTTCAATCCTCACTCCTCAAACCTCAATCCTCAATCCTCATTCTTCAATCCTAAATACCCAATCCTCAATCTTCAATCCTCAATCCTCAATCCTCAATTCTCAATCCTCAATCCTTAATCCACGGACCTCAAACATCAATATTCAGCCCTGAGTCCTCGCCCACAATCCACAACCCTCAATCCGCAGTCCTCAATATTTAATCATCAATATTCAATCTTCAATCCTCAATCCTCAATCTTCAATCCTCAACACTCAATCTTCAATCCTCAATCCTCAATCCTCAATCCTCAATATTCAATCATCAATACTCAATCTTCAATCCCCAATCTTCAATCCTCAATCCTCAATCCTCAATCCTCAATCCTCATTCTTCAATCCTCAATACCCAATCCTCAATCTTCAATCCTCAATCCTCAATCCTCAATCCTAATTCCTCAATCCTCATTCTTCAATCCTCAATACCCAATCCTCAACTTCAATCCTCAATCCTCAATCCTCATTTCTCAATCCTCAATCCTCAACCCTCAGCCCTCATCCTCCATCCTCAGTACTCAATCCTCTATCCTCAATCTTCAATCCTCAACACTCAATCTTCAATCCTCATTCCTCAATCCTCAATCCTCAATCCTCAATCTTCAATCCTCAATACTCAATCTGCAATCTTCAATCCTCAAACCTCAATCCTCAATCCTCATTCCTCAATCCTCAATACCCAATCCTCAATCCTCAATCCTCAATCCTCAATCCTCAATCCTCAATCTTCAACCCTGAATCCTCAATCCTTAATACTCAATCCTCAATCTCCAATCCTCAATTCTCAATCCTCAATCCTCAATCCTCAATCCTCAATCCTCAATCCTCAATCCTCAATCCTCAATCCTCAGGCATCAATACTCAATCTTCAATGCTCAATCCTCAATCCTCAATCCTCAATCCTCATTCCCCAACCCTCAATCCTCATTCCTCAAACCTCAATCCTCAACCCTCAGTCCTCATACTCAATTCTCAATTCTCAATCCTCAATCCTCAATCCTCAATATTCAATCATCAATAATCAATCTCCAATCCTCTGTCCTCAATCCTCGATCCTCAATCCTCAGGCATCAATACTCAATCTTCTATACTCAATCCTCAATCCTCAATCCTCAATCCTCAATCCTCAAACCTCAATCCTCAATCCTCAATATTCAATCATCAATAAACAATCTTCAATCCTCAATCCTCAATCCTCAATCCTCAATCCTCAATCCTCAATATTCAATCCTCAATACTCAATCTTCAATCATCAGTCCTCAATCCCCAATTCTCAGTCGTCAATCCTCAGTCATCAATCCTCAATCTTCAATACTCAATCGTCAATCCTTAGTCCTCAATCCTCAATCCTCAATCCTCGTTCCTCAAACCTCAATCCTCAACCGTCAGTCTTCATCCTCAATCCTCAAACCTCAATCCTCAATCCTCAATATTCAACCCTCAGCCCTCATCCTCCATCCTCAATCCTCAATCCTCAATACCCAATCTTCAATCCTCAATACTCAATCTTCAATCCTCGATCCTCAATCCTCAATATTCAATCCTCAATACTCAATCTTCAATCATCAATCCTCAATCCCCAATTCTCAGTCGTCAATCCTCAGTCATCAATCCTCAATCTTCAATACTCAATCGTCAATCCTTAGTCCTCAGTCCTCAATCCTCAATCCTCGTTCCTGAAACCTCAATCCTCAACCCTCAGTCTTCATCCTCAGTCCTCAAACCTCAATCCTCAATCCTCAATCCTCAGTCCTCAATCCTCAATCCTCAGGCATCAATACTCAATCTACAATATTCAATCCTCAGTCCTTAATCCTCAATCCACGATCCTCAAACTTCAATACTCAATACTCAATCTTCAATCCTCAATCCTCAATCCTCAATCCTCAATCCTCAATCCTCAATCCTCAATATTCAATCCTCAATTCTCAATCTTCAATCATCAATCCTCAATCCTCAATTCTCAGTCGTCAATCCTCAGTCATCAATCCTCAATCTTCAATACTCAATCGTCAATCCTTAGCCCTCAATCCTCAATCCTCAATCGTCGTTCCTCAATCCTCAGTCCTCAACCCTCAGTCTTCATCCTCAATCCTCAAACCTCAATCCTCAATCCTCAATATTCAATCATCAATACTCAATCTTCAATCCCCAATCCTCAAACCTCAATCCTCAATCCTCATTCTTCAATCCTAAATACCCAATCCTTAATCTTCAATCCTCAATCCTCAATCCTCAATTCTCAATACTCAATCCATAATCCTCACACCTCAAACATCAATATTCAACCCTCAGTCCTCGTCCTCAATCCACAACCCTCAATCCTCAGTCCTCAATATTCAATCATAAATATTCAATCTTCAATCCTCAATCCTCAATCCTCAATCCTCAATCCTCAATCCTCAATCTTCAACCCTGAATCCTCAGTCCTCAATAGCCAATCCTCCATCTTCAATCCTCAATACTCAATCTTCAATCCTCAATCCTCAATCGTCAATCCTCAATCCTCAATTTTCAATCCTCAACACTCAATCTTCAATCCTCAGTCCTCAATCCTCAATCCTCAATCCTCATTCTTCAATCCTCAATACCCAATCCTCAATCTTCAATCCTCAATCCTCAATCCTCAATATTCAATCCTCAATACTCAATCTTCAATCACCAATCCTCAATCCTCAATTCTCAGTCGTCAATCCTCAGTCACCAATCCTCAATATTCAATACTCAATCTTCAATCCTCAATCCTCAATCCTCAATCCACAATCCTCAACCTTCAATACTCAATACTCAATCTTCAATCCTCAATCCTCAATCCTCAATCCTCAACCCTCAATCCTCAATCCTCAATATTCAATCCTCAATACTCAATCTTCAATCACCAATCCTCAATCCTCAATTCTCAGTCGTCAATCCTCAGTCACCAATCCTCAATCTTCAATACTCAATCTTCAATCCTCAATCCTCAATCCTCAATCCTCAAACCTCAATCCTCAATATTCAATCCTCAATACTCAATCTTCAATCATCATCCTCAATCCCCATTCCTCAATCCTCAATACCTAATCATCAATCCTCAATCCTCAATCCTCAATCCTCAATATTCAACCATCAATACTCAATCTTCAATCCTCAATCTTCAATCCTCAATACTCAATCTTCAATCCTCAATCCTCAGTCCTCCATCCTCGTTCCTCAAACCTCAATCCTCAACCCTCAGACTTCATCCTCAATCCTCAAACCTCAATCCTCAATCCTCAATATTCAATCATCAATACTCAATCTTCAATCCTCAATCCTCAATCCTCAAACCTCAATCCTCAATCCTCATTCTTCAATCCTAAATACCCAATCCTCAATCTTCAATCCGCAAACCTCAATCCTCAATCCTCAATCCTCAATCCTCAATCTTCAACCCTGAATCCTCAATCCTCAATACTCAATCCTCAATCTTCAATCCTCAATCCTAATTCCTCAATCCTCATTCTTCAATCCTCAATACCCAATCCTCAATTTCAATCCTCAATCCTCAATCCTCATTTCTCAATCCTCAATCCTCAATCCTCAATCCTCAATCTTCAATCCTCAATTCTCAATCTTCAATCCTCGATCCTCAATCATCAATCCTCAATCCTCAATCCTCAGGCATCAATACTCAATCTTCAATGCTCAATCCTCAATCCTCAACCCTCAATCCTCATTACCCAACCCTCAATCCTCATTCCTCAAACCTCAATCCTCAACCCTCAGTCCTCATACTCAATTCTCAATTCTCAATCCTCAATCCTCAATCCTCAATCTTCATTCCTCAATAATCAATCTCCAATCCTCAATCCTCAATCCTCGATACTCAATCCTCAGGCATCAATACTCAATCTTCAATACTCAATCCTCAATCCTCAATCCTCAATCCTCAATCCTCAAACCTCAATCCTCAATCCTCAATATTCAATCATCAATACTCAATCTTCAATCCTCAATCCTCAATCCTCAATCCTCAATCCTCAATCCTCAATCCTCAATATTCAATCATCAATACTCAATTTTCAAACCTCAATCTTCAATCCTCAATACTCAATCTTCAATCCTCAATACTCAATCTTCAATCCTCAATCCTCAATCCTCAATCCTCAATCCTCAATCCTCAGGCATCAATACTCAATCTACAATATTCAATCCTCAATCCTTAATCCTCAATCCACAGTCCTCAACCTTCAATACTCAATACTCAATCTTCAATCCTCAATCCTCAATCCTCAATCCTCAATCCTCAATCCTCAACCGGCAATATTCAATCCTCAATACTCAATCTTCAATCATCAATCCTCAATCCTCAATTCTCAGTCGTCAATCCTCAGTCATCAAACCTCAATCTTCAATACTCTATCGTCAATCCTTAGTCCTCAATCCTCAATCCTCAATCCTCATTCCTCAAACCTCAATCCTCAACCCTCAGTCTTCATCCTCAATCCTCAAACCTCAATCCTCAATCCTCAATATTCAATCATCAATACTCAACCTTCAATCCTCAATCCTCAATCCTCAATCCTCAATCCTCAATCCTCATTCTTCAATCCTAAATACCCAATCCTCAATCTTCAATCCGCAATCCTCAATCCTCAATCCTCAATCCTCAATCCTCAATCTTCATCCCTGAATCCTCAATCCTCAATACTCAATCCTCAATCTTCAATCCTCAATCCTAATTCCTCAATCCTCATTCTTCAATCATCAATACCCAATCCTCAATTTCAATCCTCAATCCTCAATCCTCATTTCTCAATCCTCAATCCTCAACCCTCAGCCCTCATCCTCAATCCTCAATCTTCAACCCTGAATCCTCAATCCTCAATACTCAATCCTCAATCTTCAATCCTCAATCCTAATTCCTCAATCCTCATTCTTCAATCCTCAATACCCAATCCTCAATTTCAATCCTCAATCCTCAATCCTCAATCCTCAATCCTCAATCCTCTGGCATCAATACTCAATCTACAGTATTCAATCCTCAATCCTTAATCCTCAATCCACAATCCTCAACCTTCAATACTCAATACCCAATCTTCAATCCTCAATCCTCAATGCTCAATCCTCAATCCTCAATCTTCAATCCTCAATCACCAATCCTCAATCTTCAACCCTCAATGCTCAATCCTCAATCCTCAACCATCAATCCTCATTCCTCAAACCTCAATCCTCAACCCTCAGTCCTCATCCTCAATTCTCAATTCTCAATCCTCAATCCTCAATCCTCAATCCTCAATATTCAATCATCAATACTCAATCGTCAATCCTCAATCCTCAAACCTCAACCCTCAATCCTCATTCTTCAATCCTAAATACCCAATCCTCAATCTTCAATCCTCAATCCTCAATCCTCAATCCTAATTCCTCAATCCTCATTCTTCAATCCTCAATACCCAATCCTTAATTTCAATCCTCAATCCGCAATCCTCATTTCTCAATCCTCAATCCTCAGCCCTCAGCCCTCATCCTCCATTCTCAGTAAACAATCCTCTATCCTCAATCTTCAATCCTCAATACTCAATCTTCAATCGTCATTCCTCAATCCTCAATCCTCAATCCTCAACCTTCTATCCTCAACACTCAATCTGCAATCCTCAATCCTCAAACCTCAATCCTCAATCCTCATTCCTCAATCCTCAATACCCAATCCTCAATCCTCAATCCTCAATCCTCAAACCTCAATCCTCAATCCTCAATATTCAATCATCAATACTCAATCTTCGATTCTCAATCCTCAATCCTCAATATTCAATCATCAATACTCAATCCTCAATCCTCAATCTTCAATCCTCAGTACCCAATCTGCAATCCTCAATCCTCAAACCTCAATCCTCAATCCTCATTCCTCAATCCTCAATACCTAATCATCAATCCTCAATCCTCAATCCTCAATCCTCAATATTCAACCATCAATACTCAATCTTCAACACTCAATCTTCAATCCTCAATACTCAATCTTCAATCCTCAATCCTCAATCCTCAATCCTCAATCCTCAATCCTCTCGCATCAATACTCAATCTACAATATTCAATCCTCAATCCTTAATCCTCAATCCACAATCCTCAAACTTCAATACTCAATACTCAATCTTCAATCCTCAATCCTCAATCCTCAATCCTCAACCCTCAATCCTCAATCCTCAATATTCAATCATCAATACTCAATCTTCAATCACCAATCCTCAATCCTCAATTCTCAGTCGTCAATCCTCAGTCATCAAACCTCAATCTTCAATACTCAATCGTCAATCCTTAGTCCTCAATCCTCAATCCTCAATCCTCATTCCTCAAACCTCAATCCTCAACCCTCAGTCTTCATCCTCAATCCTCAAACCTCAATCCTCAATCCTCAATATTCAATCATCAATACTCAACCTTCAATCCTCAATCCTCAATCCTCAAACCTCAATCCTCAATCCTCATTCTTCAATCCTAAATACCCAATCCTCAATCTTCAATCCGCAATCCTCAATCCTCAATCCTCAATCCTCAATCCTCAATCTTCAACCCTGAATCCTCAATCCTCAATACTCAATCCTCAATCTTCAATCCTCAATCCTAATTCCTCAATCCTCATTCTTCAATCATCAATACCCAATCCTCGATTTCAATCCTCAATCCTCAATCCTCATTTCTCAATCCTCAATCCTCAACCCTCAGCCCTCATCCTCAATCCTCAATCTTCAACCCTGAATCCTCAATCCTCAATACTCAATCCTCAATCTTCAATCCTCAATCCTAATTCCTCAATCCTCATTCTTCAATCCTCAATACCCAATCCTCAATTTCAATCCTCAATCCTCAATCCTCAATCCTCTGGCATCAATACTCAATCTACAGTATTCAATCCTCAATCCTTAATCCTCAATCCACAATCCTCAACCTTCAATACTCAATACTCAATCTTCAATCCTCAATCCTCAATGCTCAATCCTCAATCCTCAATCTTCAATCCTCAATCACCAATCCTCAATCTTCAATCCTCAATGCTCAATCCTCAATCCTCAACCATCAATCCTCATTCCTCAAACCTCAATCCTCAACCCTCAGTCCTCATCCTCAATTCTCAATTCTCAATCCTCAATCCTCAATCCTCAATCCTCAATATTCAATCATCAATACTCAATCTTCAATCCTCAATCCTCAAACCTCAACCCTCAATCCTCATTCTTCAATCCTAAATACCCAATCCTCAATCTTCAATCCTCAATCCTCAATCCTCAATCCTAATTCCTCAATCCTCATTCTTCAATCCTCAATACCCAATCCTCAATTTCAATCCTCAATCCGCAATCCTCATTTCTCAATCCTCAATCCTCAGCCCTCAGCCCTCATCCTCCATTCTCAGTACACAATCCTCTATCCTCAATCTTCAATCCTCAATACTCAATCTTCAATCGTCATTCCTCAATCCTCAATCCTCAATCCTCAACCTTCTATCCTCAACACTCAATCTGCAATCCTCAATCCTCAAACCTCAATCCTCAATCCTCATTCCTCAATCCTCAATACCCAATCCTCAATCCTCAATCCTCAATCCTCAAACCTCAATCCTCAATCCTCAATATTCAATCATCAATACTCAATCTTCGATTCTCAATCCTCAATCCTCAATATTCAATCATCAATACTCAATCCTCAATCCTCAATCTTCAATCCTCAGTACCCAATCTGCAATCCTCAATCCTCAAACCTCAATCCTCAATCCTCATTCCTCAATCCTCAATACCTAATCATCAATCCTCAATCCTCAATCCTCAATCCTCAATATTCAACCATCAATACTCAATCTTCAACACTCAATCTTCAATCCTCAATACTCAATCTTCAATCCTCAATCCTCAATCCTCAATCCTCAATCCTCAATCCTCTCGCATCAATACTCAATCTACAATATTCAATCCTCAATCCTTAATCCTCAATCCACAATCCTCAAACTTCAATACTCAATACTCAATCTTCAATCCTCAATCCTCAATCCTCAATCCTCAACCCTCAATCCTCAATCCTCAATATTCAATCATCAATACTCAATCTTCAATCACCAATCCTCAATCCTCAATTCTCAGTCGTCAATCCTCAGTCACCAATCCTCAATCTTCAATACTCAATCGTCAATCCTTAGTCCTCAATCCTCAATCCTCAATCCTCGTTCCTCAAACCTCAATCCTCAACCATCAGACTTCATCCTCAATCCTCAAACCTCAGTCCTCAATCCTCAATATTCAATCATCAATACTCAATCTTCAATCCTCAATCCTAAAACCTCAATCCTCAATCCTCATTCTTCAATCCTAAATACCCAATCCTCAATCTTGAATCCTCAATCCTCAATATTCAATTCACAATCCTCAATCCTTAATCCTCAGACCTCAAACGTCAATATTCAACCCACAGTCCTCGTCCTCAATCCACAACCCTCAATCCTCAGTCCTCAACATTCAATCATCAATATTCAATCTTCAATCCTGAATTCTCAATCCTCAATCCTCAATCCTCAATCCTCAATCTTCAACCCTGAATCCTCAATCCTCAATACTCAATCCTCAATCTTCAATCCTCAATACTCAATCTTCAATCCTCAATCCTCAATCCTCAATCCTCAATATTCAATCATCAATACTCAATCTTCCACCCTCAATCCTCAATCCTCAATTCTCAATCCTCAATCCTCAATCCTCGATCCTCAATCCTCAATCCTCAATCCACAACCCTCAACCTTCTATACTCAATAATCAATCTCCAATCCTAGATCCTCAATCCTCAATCCTCAATCCTCAATCTTCAACCCTGAATCCTCAATCCTCAATACTCAATCCTCAATCTTCAATCCTCAATACTCAATCTTCAACCCTCAGTCCTCAATCCTCAATCCTCATTCTTCAATCCTCAATACCCAATCCTCAATCTTCAATCCTCAATCCTCAATCCTCAATCCTAATACCTCAATCCTCATTCTTCAATCCTCAATACCCAATCCTCAATTTCAATCCTCAATCCTCAATCCTCATTTCTCAATCCTCAATCCTCAACCCTCAGCCCTCATCCTCCATTCTCAATCCTCAATCCTCAATCCTCAATCTTCAATCCTCAATTCTCAATCTTCAATCCTCGATCCTCAATCATCAATCCTCAATCCTCAATCCTCAGGCATCAATACTCAATCTTCAATGCTCAATCCTCAATCCTCAATCCTCAATCCTCATTACCCAACCCTCAATCCTCATTCCTCAAACCTCAATCCTCAACCCTCAGTCCTCATACTCAATTCTCAATCCTCAATCCTCAATCCTCAATCTTCAATCCTCAATAATCAATCTCCAATCCTCAATCCTCAATCCTCGATCCTCAATCCTCAGGCATCAATAATCAACCTTCAATACTCAATCCTCAATCCTCAATCCTCAATCCTCAATCCTCAAACCTCAATCCTCAATCCTCAATATTCAATCATCAATACTCAATCTTCAATCCTCAATCCTCAATCCTCAATCCTCAATCCTCAATCCTCAATCCTCAATCCTCAATATTCAGTCATCAATACTCAATCTTCAAACCTCAATCTTCAATCCTCAATACTCAATCTTCAATCCTCAATCCTCAATCCTCAATCCTCAATCCTCAATCCTCAGGCATCAATACTCAATCTACAATATTCAATCCTCAATCCTTAATCCTCAATCCACAATCCCCAACATTCAATACTCAATACTCAATCTTCAATCCTCAATCCTCAATCCTCAATCCTCAATCCCCAATCCTCAATCCGCAATATTAAATCCTCAATACTCAATCTTCAATCATCAATCCTCAATCCTCAATTCTCAGTCGTCAATCCTCAGTCATCAATCCTCAATCTTCAATACTCAATCGTCAATCCTTAGTCCTCAATCCTCAATCCTCAATCCTCGTTTCTCAAACCTCAATCCTCAACCGTCAGTCTTCATCCTCAATCCTCAAACCTCAATCCTCAATCCTCAATATTCAACCCTCAGCCCTCATCCTCCATCCTCAATCCTCAATCCTCAATACCCAATCTTCAATCCTCAATACTCAATCTTCAATCCTCGATCCTCAATCCTCAATATTCAATCCTCAATACTCAATGTTCAATCATCAATCCTCAATCCCCAATTCTCAGTCGTCAATCCTCAGTCATCAATCCTCAATCTTCAATACTCAATCGTCAATCCTTAGTCCTCAATCCTCAATCCTCAATCCTCGTTCCTGAAACCTCAATCCTCAAACCTCAGTCTTCATCCTCAATCCTCAAACCTCAATCCTCAATCCTCAATCCTCAATCCTCAATCCTCAATCCTCAGGCATCAATACTCAATCTACAATATTCAATCCTCAGTCCTTAATCCTCAATCCACAATCCTCAAACTTCAATACTCAATACTCAATCTTCAATCCTCAATCCTCAATCCTTAATCCTCAATCCTCAATCCTCAATCCTCAATATTCAATCCTCAATTCTCAATCTTCAATCATCAATCCTCAATCCTCAATTCTCAGTCGTCAATCCTCAGTCATCAATCCTCAATCTTCAATACTCAATCGTCAATCCTTAGCCCTCAATCCTCAATCCTCAATCGTCGTTCCTCAATCCTCAGTCCTCAACCCTCAGTCTTCATCCTCAATCCTCAAACCTCAATCCTCAATCCTCAAAATTCAATCATCAATACTCAATCTTCAATCCCCAATCCTCAAACCTCAATCCTCAATCCTCATTCTTCAATCCTAAATACCCAATCCTTAATCTTCAATCCTCAATCCTCAATCCTCAATTCTCAATACTCAATCCATAATCCTCACACCTCAAACATCAATATTCAACCCTCAGTCCTCGTCCTCAATCCACAACCCTCAATCCTCAGTCCTCAATATTCAATCATAAATATTCAATCTTCAATCCTCAATCCTCAATCCTCAATCCTCAATCCTCAATCCTCAATCTTCAACCCTGAATCCTCAGTCCTCAATAGCCAATCCTCCATCTTCAATCCTCAATACTCAACCTTCAATCCTCAATCCTCAATCGTCAATCCTCAATCCTCAATTTTCAATCCTCAACACTCAATCTTCAATCCTCAGTCCTCAATCCTCAATCCTCAATCCTCATTCTTCAATCCTCAATACCCAATCCTCAATCTTCAATCCTCAATCCTCAATCCTCAATGCTAATTCCTCAATCCTCATTCTTCAATCCTCAATACCCAATCCTCAATTTCAATCCTCAATCCTCAATCCTCATTTCTCAATCCTCAATCCTCAACCCTCAGCCCTCATCCTCCATCCTCAGTACTCAATCCTCTATCCTCAATCCTCAATACTCAATCCTCTGGCATCAATACTCAATCTACAGTATTCAATCCTCAATCCTTAATCCTCAATCCACAATCCTCAACCTTCAATACTCAATACTCAATCTTCAATCCTCAATCCTCAATGCTCAATCCTCAATCCTCAATCTTCAATCCTCAATCACCAATCCTCAATCTTCAATCCTCAATGCTCAATCCTCAATCCTCAACCATCAATCCTCATTCCTCAAACCTCAATCCTCAACCCTCAGTCCTCATCCTCAATTCTCAATTCTCAATCCTCAATCCTCAATCCTCAATCCTCAATATTCAATCATCAATACTCAATCTTCAATCCTCAATCCTCAAACCTCAACCCTCAATCCTCATTCTTCAATCCTAAATACCCAATCCTCAATCTTCAATCCTCAATCCTCAATCCTCAATCCTAATTCCTCAATCCTCATTCTTCAATCCTCAATACCCAATCCTCAATTTCAATCCTCAATCCGCAATCCTCATTTCTCAATCCTCAATCCTCAGCCCTCAGCCCTCATCCTCCATTCTCAGTACACAATCCTCTATCCTCAATCTTCAATCCTCAATACTCAATCTTCAATCGTCATTCCTCAATCCTCAATCCTCAATCCTCAACCTTCTATCCTCAACACTCAATCTGCAATCCTCAATCCTCAAACCTCAATCCTCAATCCTCATTCCTCAATCCTCAATACCCAATCCTCAATCCTCAATCCTCAATCCTCAAACCTCAATCCTCAATCCTCAATATTCAATCATCAATACTCAATCTTCGATTCTCAATCCTCAATCCTCAATATTCAATCATCAATACTCAATCCTCAATCCTCAATCTTCAATCCTCAGTACCCAATCTGCAATCCTCAATCCTCAAACCTCAATCCTCAATCCTCATTCCTCAATCCTCAATACCTAATCATCAATCCTCAATCCTCAATCCTCAATCCTCAATATTCAACCATCAATACTCAATCTTCAACACTCAATCTTCAATCCTCAATACTCAATCTTCAATCCTCAATCCTCAATCCTCAATCCTCAATCCTCAATCCTCTCGCATCAATACTCAATCTACAATATTCAATCCTCAATCCTTAATCCTCAATCCACAATCCTCAAACTTCAATACTCAATACTCAATCTTCAATCCTCAATCCTCAATCCTCAATCCTCAACCCTCAATCCTCAATCCTCAATATTCAATCATCAATACTCAATCTTCAATCACCAATCCTCAATCCTCAATTCTCAGTCGTCAATCCTCAGTCACCAATCCTCAATCTTCAATACTCAATCGTCAATCCTTAGTCCTCAATCCTCAATCCTCAATCCTCGTTCCTCAAACCTCAATCCTCAACCATCAGACTTCATCCTCAATCCTCAAACCTCAGTCCTCAATCCTCAATATTCAATCATCAATACTCAATCTTCAATCCTCAATCCTAAAACCTCAATCCTCAATCCTCATTCTTCAATCCTAAATACCCAATCCTCAATCTTGAATCCTCAATCCTCAATATTCAATTCACAATCCTCAATCCTTAATCCTCAGACCTCAAACGTCAATATTCAACTCACAGTCCTCGTCCTCAATCCACAACCCTCAATCCTCAGTCCTCAACATTCAATCATCAATATTCAATCTTCAATCCTGAATTCTCAATCCTCAATCCTCAATCCTCAATCCTTAATCTTCAACCCTGAATCCTCAATCCTCAATACTCAATCCTCAATCTTCAATCCTCAATACTCAATCTTCAATCCTCAATCCTCAATCCTCAATCCTCAATATTCAATCATCAATACTCAATCTTCCACCCTCAATCCTCAATCCTCAATTCTCAATCCTCAATCCTCAATCCTCGATCCTCAATCCTCAATCCTCAATCCACAACCCTCAACCTTCTATACTCAATAATCAATCTCCAATCCTAGATCCTCAATCCTCAATCCTCAATCCTCAATCTTCAACCCTGAATCCTCAATCCTCAATACTCAATCCTCAATCTTCAATCCTCAATACTCAATCTTCAACCCTCAATCCTCAATCCTCTATCCTCAATCCTCAATCTTCAAACCTCAACACTCAATCCTCAATCCTCAACCCTCAATCTTCAATCCTCATCACTAATCTTCAATCCTCAATCCTCAGTCCTCAATCCTCAATCCTCATTCTTCAATCCTCAATACCCAATCCTCAATCTTCAATCCTCAATCCTCAATCCTCAATCCTAATACCTCAATCCTCATTCTTCAATCCTCAATACCCAATCCTCAATTTCAATCCTCAATCCTCAATCCTCATTTCTCAATCCTCAATCCTCAACCCTCAGCCCTCATCCTCCATTCTCAATCCTCAATCCTCAATCCTCAATCTTCAATCCTCAATTCTCAATCTTCAATCCTCGATCCTCAATCATCAATCCTCAATCCTCAATCCTCAGGCATCAATACTCAATCTTCAATGCTCAATCCTCAATCCTCAATCCTCAATCCTCATTACCCAACCCTCAATCCTCATTCCTCAAACCTCAATCCTCAACCCTCAGTCCTCATACTCAATTCTCAATCCTCAATCCTCAATCCTCAATCTTCAATCCTCAATAATCAATCTCCAATCCTCAATCCTCAATCCTCGATCCTCAATCCTCAGGCATCAATAATCAACCTTCAATACTCAATCCTCAATCCTCAATCCTCAATCCTCAATCCTCAAACCTCAATCCTCAATCCTCAATATTCAATCATCAATACTCAATCTTCAATCCTCAATCCTCAATCCTCCATCCTCAATCCTCAATCCTCAATCCTCAATCCTCAATATTCAGTCATCAATACTCAATCTTCAAACCTCAATCTTCAATCCTCAATACTCAATCTTCAATCCTCAATCCTCAATCCTCAATCCTCAATCCTCAATCCTCAGGCATCAATACTCAATCTACAATATTCAATCCTCAATCCTTAATCCTCAATCCACAATCCCCAACATTCAATACTCAATACTCAATCTTCAATCCTCAATCCTCAATCCTCAATCCTCAATCCCCAATCCTCAATCCGCAATATTAAATCCTCAATACTCAATCTTCAATCATCAATCCTCAATCCTCAATTCTCAGTCGTCAATCCTCAGTCATCAATCCTCAATCTTCAATACTCAATCGTCAATCCTTAGTCCTCAATCCTCAATCCTCAATCCTCGTTTCTCAAACCTCAATCCTCAACCGTCAGTCTTCATCCTCAATCCTCAAACCTCAATCCTCAATCCTCAATATTCAACCCTCAGCCCTCATCCTCCATCCTCAATCCTCAATCCTCAATACCCAATCTTCAATCCTCAATACTCAATCTTCAATCCTCGATCCTCAATCCTCAATATTCAATCCTCAATACTCAATGTTCAATCATCAATCCTCAATCCCCAATTCTCAGTCGTCAATCCTCAGTCATCAATCCTCAATCTTCAATACTCAATCGTCAATCCTTAGTCCTCAATCCTCAATCCTCAATCCTCGTTCCTGAAACCTCAATCCTCAAACCTCAGTCTTCATCCTCAATCCTCAAACCTCAATCCTCAATCCTCAATCCTCAATCCTCAATCCTCAATCCTCAGGCATCAATACTCAATCTACAATATTCAATCCTCAGTCCTTAATCCTCAATCCACAATCCTCAAACTTCAATACTCAATACTCAATCTTCAATCCTCAATCCTCAATCCTTAATCCTCAATCCTCAATCCTCAATCCTCAATATTCAATCCTCAATTCTCAATCTTCAATCATCAATCCTCAATCCTCAATTCTCAGTCGTCAATCCTCAGTCATCAATCCTCAATCTTCAATACTCAATCGTCAATCCTTAGCCCTCAATCCTCAATCCTCAATCGTCGTTCCTCAATCCTCAGTCCTCAACCCTCAGTCTTCATCCTCAATCCTCAAACCTCAATCCTCAATCCTCAAAATTCAATCATCAATACTCAATCTTCAATCCCCAATCCTCAAACCTCAATCCTCAATCCTCATTCTTCAATCCTAAATACCCAATCCTTAATCTTCAATCCTCAATCCTCAATCCTCAATTCTCAATACTCAATCCATAATCCTCACACCTCAAACATCAATATTCAACCCTCAGTCCTCGTCCTCAATCCACAACCCTCAATCCTCAGTCCTCAATATTCAATCATAAATATTCAATCTTCAATCCTCAATCCTCAATCCTCAATCCTCAATCCTCAATCCTCAATCTTCAACCCTGAATCCTCAGTCCTCAATAGCCAATCCTCCATCTTCAATCCTCAATACTCAACCTTCAATCCTCAATCCTCAATCGTCAATCCTCAATCCTCAATTTTCAATCCTCAACACTCAATCTTCAATCCTCAGTCCTCAATCCTCAATCCTCAATCCTCATTCTTCAATCCTCAATACCCAATCCTCAATCTTCAATCCTCAATCCTCAATCCTCAATCCTCAATCCACAATCCTCAACCTTCAATACTCAATACTCAATCTTCAATCCTCAATCCTCAATCCTCAATCCTCAACCCTCAATCCTCAATCCTCAATCCTCAATCCTCAATATTCAATCATCAATACTCAATTTTCAAACCTCAATCTTCAATCCTCAATACTCAATCTTCAATCCTCAATCCTCAATCCTCAATCCTCAATCCTCAATCCTCAGGCATCAATACTCAATCTACAATATTCAATCCTCAATCCTTAATCCTCAATCCACAGTCCTCAACCTTCAATACTCAATACTCAATCTTCAATCCTCAATCCTCAATCCTCAATCCTCAATCCTCAATCCTCAACCGGCAATATTCAATCCTCAATACTCAATCTTCAATCATCAATCCTCAATCCTCAATTCTCAGTCGTCAATCCTCAGTCATCAAACCTCAATCTTACAATACTCAATCGTCAATCCTTAGTCCTCAATCCTCAATCCTCAATCCTCATTCCTCAAACCTCAATCCTCAACCCTCAGTCTTCATCCTCAATCCTCAAACCTCAATCCTCAATCCTCAATATTCAGTCATCAATACTCAATCTTCAATCCTCAATCCTCAATCCTCAAACCTCAATCCTCAATCCTCATTCTTCAATCCTAAATACCCAATCCTCAATCTTCAATCCGCAAACCTCAATCCTCAATCCTCAATCCTCAATCCTCAATCTTCAACCCTGAATCCTCAATCCTCAATACTCAATCCTCAATCTTCAATCCTCAATCCTAATTCCTCAATCCTCATTCTTCAATCCTCAATACCCAATCCTCAATTTCAATCCTCAATCCTCAATCCTCATTTCTCAATCCTCAATCCTCAATCCTCAATCCTCAATCTTCAATCCTCAATTCTCAATCTTCAATCCTCGATCCTCAATCATCAATCCTCAATCCTCAATCCTCAGGCATCAATACTCAATCTTCAATACTCAATCCTCAATCCTCAACCCTCAATCCTCATTACCCAACCCTCAATCCTCATTCCTCAAACCTCAATCCTCAACCCTCAGTCCTCATACTCAATTCTCAATTCTCAATCCTCAATCCTCAATCCTCAATCTTCATTCCTCAATAATCAATCTCCAATCCTCAATCCTCAATCCTCGATACTCAATCCTCAGGCATCAATACTCAATCTTCAATACTCAATCCTCAATCCTCAATCCTCAATCCTCAATCCTCAAACCTCAATCCTCAATCGTCAATATTCAATCATCAATACTCAATCTTCAATCCTCAATCCTCAATCCTCAATCCTCAATCCTCAATCCTCAATCCTCAATATTCAATCATCAATACTCAATTTTCAAACCTCAATCTTCAATCCTCAATACTCAATCTTCAATCCTCAATCCTCAATCCTCAATCCTCAATCCTCAATCCTCAGGCATCAATACTCAATCTACAATATTCAATCCTCAATCCTTAATCCTCAATCCACAGTCCTCAACCTTCAATACTCAATACTCAATCTTCAATCCTCAATCCTCAATCCTCAATCCTCAATCCTCAATCCTCAACCGGCAATATTCAATCCTCAATACTCAATCTTCAATCATCAATCCTCAATCCTCAATTCTCAGTCGTCAATCCTCAGTCATCAAACCTCAATCTTCAATACTCAATCGTCAATCCTTAGTCCTCAATCCTCAATCCTCAATCCTCATTCCTCAAACCTCAATCCTCAACCCTCAGTCTTCATCCTCAATCCTCAAACCTCAATCCTCAATCCTCAATATTCAATCATCAATACTCAACCTTCAATCCTCAATCCTCAATCCTCAAACCTCAATCCTCAATCCTCATTCTTCAATCCTAAATACCCAATCCTCAATCTTCAATCCGCAATCCTCAATCCTCAATCCTCAATCCTCAATCCGAAAATCTTCAACCCTGAATCCTCAATCCTCAATACTCAATCCTCAATCTTCAATCCTCAATCCTAATTCCTCAATCCTCATTCTTCAATCATCAATACCCAATCCTCAATTTCAATCCTCAATCCTCAATCCTCATTTCTCAATCCTCAATCCTCAACCCTCAGCCCTCATCCTCAATCCTCAATCTTCAACCCTGAATCCTCAATCCTCAATACTCAATCCTCAATCTTCAATCCTCAATCCTAATTCCTCAATCCTCATTCTTCAATCCTCAATACCCAATCCTCAATTTCAATCCTCAATCCTCAATCCTCAATCCTCAATCCTCAATCCTCTGGCATCAATACTCAATCTACAGTATTCAATCCTCAATCCTTAATCCTCAATCCACAATCCTCAACCTTCAATACTCAATACTCAATCTTCAATCCTCAATCCTCAATGCTCAATCCTCAATCCTCAATCTTCAATCCTCAATCACCAATCCTCAATCTTCAATCCTCAATGCTCAATCCTCAATCCTCAACCATCAATCCTCATTCCTCAAACCTCAAACCTCAACCCTCAGTCCTCATCCTCAATTCTCAATTCTCAATCCTCAATCCTCAATCCTCAATCCTCAATATTCAATCATCAATACTCAATCTTCAATCCTCAATCCTCAAACCTCAACCCTCAATCCTCATTCTTCAATCCTAAATACCCAATCCTCAATCTTCAATCCTCAATCCTCAATCCTCAATCCTAATTCCTCAATCCTCATTCTTCAATCCTCAATACCCAATCCTCAATTTCAATCCTCAATCCGCAATCCTCATTTCTCAATCCTCAATCCTCAGCCCTCAGCCCTCATCCTCCATTCTCAGTACACAATCCTCTATCCTCAATCTTCAATCCTCAATACTCAATCTTCAATCGTCATTCCTCAATCCTCAATCCTCAATCCTCAACTTTCTATCCTCAACACTCAATCTGCAATCCTCAATCCTCAAACCTCAATCCTCAATCCTCATTCCTCAATCCTCAATACCCAATCCTCAATCCTCAATCCTCAATCCTCAATCCTCAATATTCAATCATCAATACTCAATCTTCAATCCTCAATCTTCAATCCTCAATACTCAATCTTCAATCCTCAATCCTCAATCCTCAATCCTCAATCCTCAATCCTCAGGCATCACTACTCAATCTACAATATTCAATCCTCAATCCTTAATCCTCAACCCACAATCCTCAACCTTCAATACTCAATACTCAATCTTCAATCCTCAATCCTCAATCCTCAATCCTCAATCCTCAATCCTCAATATTCAATCCTCAGTACTCAATCTTCAATCATCATCCTCAATCCTCAATTCTCAGTCGTCAATCCTCAGTCATCAATCCTCAATCTTCAATACTCAATCGTCAATCCTTAGTCCTCAATCCTCAATCCTCAATCCTCGTTCCTCAAACCTCAATCCTCAGCCCTCAGTCTTCATCCTCAATCCTCAAACCTCAATCCTCAATCCTCAATATTCAATCACCAATACTCAATCTTCAATCCTGAATCCTCAAACCTCAATCCTCAATCCTCATTCTTCAATCCTAAATACCCAATCCTCAATCTTCAATCCGCAATCCTCAATCCTCAATCCTCAATCCTCAATCCTCAATCTTCAACCCTGAATCCTCAATCCTCAATACTCAATCCTCAATCTTCAATCCTCAATACTCAATCTTCAATCCTCAATCCTCAATCCTCAATCCTCAATCCTCAACCTTGAATCCTCAACACTCAATCTTCAATCCTCAATCCTCAATCCTCAATCCTCAATCCTCATTCTTCAACCCTCAATACCCAATCCTCAATCTTCAATCCTCAATCCTCAATCCTCAATCCTAATTCCTCAATCCTCATTCTTCAATCCTCAATTCCCAATCCTCAATTTCAATCCTCAATCCTCAATCCTCATTTCTCAATCCTCAATCCTCAGCCCTCAGCCCTCATCCTCCATCCTCAATCCTCAATCCTCAACCCTCAATCTTCAATCCTCAATTCTCACTCTTCAATCCTCGATCCTCAATCATCAATACTCAATCCTCAATCCTCAGGCATCAATACTCAACCTTCAATGCTCAATCCTCAATCCTCAATCCTCAATCCTCATTCCCCAACCCTCAGTCCTCATTCCTCAAACCTCAATCCTCAACCCTCAGTCCTCATACCCAATTCTCAATTCTCAATCCTCAATCCTCAATCCTCAATCTTCAATCCTCAATAGTCAATCTCCAATCCTCAATCCTCAATCCTCGATCCTCAATCCTCAGGCATCAATACTCAATCTTCAATACTCAATCCTCAATCCTCAATCCTCAATCCTCAATCCTCAAACCTCAATCCTCAATCCTCAATATTCAATCATCAATACTCAATCTTCGATCCTCAATCCTCAATCCTCAATCCTCAATCCTCAATCCTCAATCCTCAATCCTCAATCCTCAATCCTCAATCCTCAATCCACAATCCTCAACATTCAATACTCAATAATCAATTTCCAATCCTAGATTCTCAATACTCAATCCTCAATTTTCAACCCTGAATCCTCAATCTTCAATACTCAATCCTCAATCTTCAATCCTCAATACTCAATCTTCAATCCTCAATCCTCAATCCTCAATCCTCAATATTCAATCATCAATACTCAATCTTCAATACTCAATCCTCAATCCTCAATTCTCAATCCTCAATCCTCAATCCGCAATCCTCAATCCTCAATCCTCAATCCTCAATCCACAATCCTCAACCTTCAATACTCAATAATCAGTCTCCAATCCTAGATCCTCAATCCTCAATCCTGAATCCTCAATCTTCAACCCTGAATCCTCAATCCTCAATACTCAATCTACAATCCTCAATCCTCAATCCTCAATCCTCAATCCTCAATCTTCAACCCTCAACACTCAATCTTCAATCCTCAATCCTCAATCCTCAATACTCAGTCCTCAATCTTCAATCCTCAATACCCAATCCTCAATCTTCAATCCTCAAACATCAATCCTCAATCCTCAATCCTCAATCCGAAAATCTTCAACCCTGAATCCTCAATCCTCAATACTCAATCCTCAATCTTCAATCCTCAATCCTAATTCCTCAATCCTCATTCTTCAATCATCAATACCCAATCCTCAATTTCAATCCTCAATCCTCAATCCTCATTTCTCAATCCTCAATCCTCAACCCTCAGCCCTCATCCTCAATCCTCAATCTTCAACCCTGAATCCTCAATCCTCAATACTCAATCCTCAATCTTCAATCCTCAATCCTAATTCCTCAATCCTCATTCTTCAATCCTCAATACCCAATCCTCAATTTCAATCCTCAATCCTCAATCCTCAATCCTCAATCCTCAATCCTCTGGCATCAATACTCAATCTACAGTATTCAATCCTCAATCCTTAATCCTCAATCCACAATCCTCAACCTTCAATACTCAATACTCAATCTTCAATCCTCAATCCTCAATGCTCAATCCTCAATCCTCAATCTTCAATCCTCAATCACCAATCCTCAATCTTCAATCCTCAATGCTCAATCCTCAATCCTCAACCATCAATCCTCATTCCTCAAACCTCAAACCTCAACCCTCAGTCCTCATCCTCAATTCTCAATTCTCAATCCTCAATCCTCAATCCTCAATCCTCAATATTCAATCATCAATACTCAATCTTCAATCCTCAATCCTCAAACCTCAACCCTCAATCCTCATTCTTCAATCCTAAATACCCAATCCTCAATCTTCAATCCTCAATCCTCAATCCTCAATCCTAATTCCTCAATCCTCATTCTTCAATCCTCAATACCCAATCCTCAATTTCAATCCTCAATCCGCAATCCTCATTTCTCAATCCTCAATCCTCAGCCCTCAGCCCTCATCCTCCATTCTCAGTACACAATCCTCTATCCTCAATCTTCAATCCTCAATACTCAATCTTCAATCGTCATTCCTCAATCCTCAATCCTCAATCCTCAACTTTCTATCCTCAACACTCAATCTGCAATCCTCAATCCTCAAACCTCAATCCTCAATCCTCATTCCTCAATCCTCAATACCCAATCCTCAATCCTCAATCCTCAATCCTCAATCCTCAATATTCAATCATCAATACTCAATCTTCAATCCTCAATCTTCAATCCTCAATACTCAATCTTCAATCCTCAATCCTCAATCCTCAATCCTCAATCCTCAACCTCAGGCATCACTACTCAATCTACAATATTCAATCCTCAATCCTTAATCCTCAACCCACAATCCTCAACCTTCAATACTCAATACTCAATCTTCAATCCTCAATCCTCAATCCTCAATCCTCAATCCTCAATCCTCAATATTCAATCCTCAGTACTCAATCTTCAATCATCATCCTCAATCCTCAATTCTCAGTCGTCAATCCTCAGTCATCAATCCTCAATCTTCAATACTCAATCGTCAATCCTTAGTCCTCAATCCTCAATCCTCAATCCTCGTTCCTCAAACCTCAATCCTCAGCCCTCAGTCTTCATCCTCAATCCTCAAACCTCAATCCTCAATCCTCAATATTCAATCACCAATACTCAATCTTCAATCCTGAATCCTCAAACCTCAATCCTCAATCCTCATTCTTCAATCCTAAATACCCAATCCTCAATCTTCAATCCGCAATCCTCAATCCTCAATCCTCAATCCTCAATCCTCAATCTTCAACCCTGAATCCTCAATCCTCAATACTCAATCCTCAATCTTCAATCCTCAATACTCAATCTTCAATCCTCAATCCTCAATCCTCAATCCTCAATCCTCAACCTTGAATCCTCAACACTCAATCTTCAATCCTCAATCCTCAATCCTCAATCCTCAATCCTCATTCTTCAACCCTCAATACCCAATCCTCAATCTTCAATCCTCAATCCTCAATCCTCAATCCTAATTCCTCAATCCTCATTCTTCAATCCTCAATTCCCAATCCTCAATTTCAATCCTCAATCCTCAATCCTCATTTCTCAATCCTCAATCCTCAGCCCTCAGCCCTCATCCTCCATCCTCAATCCTCAATCCTCAACCCTCAATCTTCAATCCTCAATTCTCACTCTTCAATCCTCGATCCTCAATCATCAATACTCAATCCTCAATCCTCAGGCATCAATACTCAACCTTCAATGCTCAATCCTCAATCCTCAATCCTCAATCCTCATTCCCCAACCCTCAGTCCTCATTCCTCAAACCTCAATCCTCAACCCTCAGTCCTCATACCCAATTCTCAATTCTCAATCCTCAATCCTCAATCCTCAATCTTCAATCCTCAATAGTCAATCTCCAATCCTCAATCCTCAATCCTCGATCCTCAATCCTCAGGCATCAATACTCAATCTTCAATACTCAATCCTCAATCCTCAATCCTCAATCCTCAATCCTCAAACCTCAATCCTCAATCCTCAATATTCAATCATCAATACTCAATCTTCGATCCTCAATCCTCAATCCTCAATCCTCAATCCTCAATCCTCAATCCTCAATCCTCAATCCTCAATCCTCAATCCTCAATCCACAATCCTCAACATTCAATACTCAATAATCAATTTCCAATCCTAGATTCTCAATACTCAATCCTCAATTTTCAACCCTGAATCCTCAATCTTCAATACTCAATCCTCAATCTTCAATCCTCAATACTCAATCTTCAATCCTCAATCCTCAATCCTCAATCCTCAATATTCAATCATCAATACTCAATCTTCAATACTCAATCCTCAATCCTCAATTCTCAATCCTCAATCCTCAATCCGCAATCCTCAATCCTCAATCCTCAATCCTCAATCCACAATCCTCAACCTTCAATACTCAATAATCAGTCTCCAATCCTAGATCCTCAATCCTCAATCCTGAATCCTCAATCTTCAACCCTGAATCCTCAATCCTCAATACTCAATCTACAATCCTCAATCCTCAATCCTCAATCCTCAATCCTCAATCTTCAACCCTCAACACTCAATCTTCAATCCTCAATCCTCAATCCTCAATACTCAGTCCTCAATCTTCAATCCTCAATACCCAATCCTCAATCTTCAATCCTCAAACATCAATCCTCAATTCTCAATCCTCAATGCTCAACACTCAGCCCTCGTCCTCCATCCTCAATCCTCAATCCTCAATCGTCAATCTTCAATCCTCAATTCTCTATCTTCAATCCTCAATCCTCAATCCTCAAACCACAATCCTCAACCTTCAATACTCAATAATCAACCTCCAATCCTAGATCCTCAATCCTCAATCCTCAATCCTCAATCCTCAATCCTCATTCTTCAATCCTCAATACCCAATCCTCAATCTTCAATCCTCAAACATCAATTCTCAATTCTCAATCCTCAATCCTCAGTCCTCAGTCGTCGAACCTCAATCCCCGACGCTTAGCACACATCCTCAATCCTCAGTCCTCAATCCTCAATCCTCAAACCTAAATCCTCTACCGTCAGTCCTCGTCCTCAATCCTCGAACCTCAATCCTCAATCGTCAATATTCAATCATCAAAACTCAATCTTCAATCCTCAATCCTCTATCCTCAATCCTCAATCCTCAATCCTCAATCCTCAATCCTCAATATTCAATCATCAATACTCAATCTTCAAACCTCAATCTTCAATCCTCAATACTCAATCTTCAATCCTCAATCCTCAATCCTCAATCCTCAATCCTCAATCCTCAGGCATCAATACTCAATCTACAATATTCAATCCTCAATCCTTAATTCTCAATCCACAATCCTCAACCTTCAACACTCAATACTCAATCTTCAATCCTCAATCCTCAATCCTCAATCCTCAATTCTCAATCCTCAATCCTCAATCCTCAATCCGCAGTATTCAATCCTCAATGCTCAATCTTCAATCAGCAATCCTCAATCCTCAATTCTCAGTCGTCAATCCTCAGTCATCAATCCTCAATCTTCAATCCTCAATCCTCAATATTCAATCCTCAATACTCAATCTTCAATCATCATCCTCAATCCTCAATTCTCAGTCGTCAATCCTCAGTCATCAATCCTCAATCTTCAATACTCAATCGTCAATCCTTAGTCCTCAATCCTCAATCCTCAATCCTCGTTCCTCAAACCTCAATCCTCAACCCTCAGTCTTCATCGTCAATCCTCAAACCTCAATCCTCAATCCTCAATATTCAATCATCAATACTCAATCTTCAATCCTCAATCCTCAAACCTGAATCCTCAATCCTCATTCTTCAATCCTAAATACCCAATCCTCAATCTTCAATCCGCAATCCTCAATCATCAATCCTCAATCCTCAATCCTCAACCTTCAACCCTGAATCCTCAATCCTCAATACTCAATACTCAATCTTCAATACTCAATCCTCAATCCTCAATCCTCAATCCTCAATCCTCAAACCTCAATCCTCAATACTCAATATTCAATCATCAATACTCAATCTTCGATCCTCAATCCTCAATCCTCAATCCTCAATCCTCAATCCTCAATCCTCAATCCTCAATCCTCAATCCTCAATCCTCAATCCTCAATCCACAATCCTCAACATTCAATACTCAATAATCAATTTCCAATCCTAGATTCTCAATACTCAATCCTCAATTTTCAACCCTGAATCCTCAATCTTCAATACTCAATCCTCAATCTTCAATCCTCAATACTCAATCTTCAATCCTCAATCCTCAATCCTCAATCCTCAATATTCAATCATCAATACTCAATCTTCAATACTCAATCCTCAATCCTCAATTCTCAATCCTCAATCCTCAATCCGCAATCCTCAATCCTCAATCCTCAATCCTCATTCCTCAAACCTCAATCCTCAACCCTCAGTCTTCATCCTCAATCCTCAAACCTCAATCCTCAATCCTCAATATTCAATCATCAATACTCAACCTTCAATCCTCAATCCTCAATCCTCAAACCTCAATCCTCAATCCTCATTCTTCAATCCTAAATACCCAATCCTCAATCTTCAATCCGCAATCCTCAATCCTCAATCCTCAATCCTCAATCCTCAATCTTCAACCCTGAATCCTCAATCCTCAATACTCAATCCTCAATCTTCAATCCTCAATCCTAATTCCTCAATCCTCATTCTTCAATCATCAATACCCAATCCTCAATTTCAATCCTCAATCCCCAATCCTCATTTCTCAATCCTCAATCCTCAACCCTCAGCCCTCATCCTCAATCCTCAATCTTCAACCCTGAATCCTCAATCCTCAATACTCAATCCTCAATCTTCAATCCTCAATCCTAATTCCTCAATCCTCATTCTTCAATCCTCAATACCCAATCCTCAATTTCAATCCTCAATCCTCAATCCTCAGTCCTCAATCCTCAATCCTCTGGCATTAATACTCAATCTACAGTATTCAATCCTCAATCCTTAATCCTCAATCCACAATCCTCAACCTTCAATACTCAATACTCAATCTTCAATCCTCAATCCTCAATCCTCAATCCTCAACCCTCAATCCTCAATCCTCAATATTCAATCCTCAACACTCAATCTTCAATCACCATTCCTCAATCCTCAATTCTCAGTCGTCAATCCTCAGTCACCAATCCTCAGTCTTCAATACTCAATCTTCAATCCTCAATACTCAATCTTCAATCCTCAATCCTCAATCCACAATCCTCAATATTCAATCATCAATACCCAATCTTCAATCCTCAATCCTCAATCCTCAATTCTCAATCCTCAATCCTCAATCCTCAATGCTCAATCTTCAATCCTCAATCCTCAATCCTCTATCCTCAATCCTCAATCTTCAACCCTCAGCACTCAATCCTCAATCCTCAATCCTCAATCCTCAATCCTCAACCCTCAATCTTCAATCCTCATCACTAATCTTCAATCGTCAGTCCTCAATCCTCAATCCTCAATCCTCATTCTTCAATCCTCAATACCCAATCCTCAATCTTCAGTCCTCAATCCTCAATCCTCAATCCTAATTCCTCAATCCTCATTCTTCAATCCTCATTACCCAATCCTCAATTTCAATCCTCAATCCTCAATCCTCATTTCTCAATCCTCAATCCTCAACCCTCAGCCCTCATCCTCCATCGTCAATCCTCAATCCTCAATCCTCAATCTTCAATCCTCAATTCTCAATCTTCAATCCTCGATCCTCAATCATCAATCCTCAATCCTCAATCCACAGGCATCAATACTCAATCTTCAATGCTCAATCCTCAATCCTCAATCCTCAATACTCATTACCCAACCCTCAATCCTCATTCCTCAAACCTCAATCCTCAACCCTCAGTCCTCATACTCAATACTCAATTCTCAATCCTGAATCCTCAATCCTCAATCTTCATTCCTCAATAATCAATCTCCAATCCTCAATCCTCAATCCTCGATACTCAATCCTCAGGCATCAATACTCAATCTTCAATACTCAATCCTCAATCCTCAATCCTCAATCCTCAATCCTCAAACCTCAATCCTCAATCCTCAATATTCAATCGTCAATACTCAATCTTCAGTCCTCAATCCTCAATCCTCAATCCTCAATCCTCAATCCTCAATCCTCAATATTCAATCATCAATACTCAATTTTCAAACCTCAATCTTCAATCCTCATTACTCAATCTTCAATCCTCAATCCTCAATCCTCAATCCTCAATCCTCAATCCTCAGGCATCAATACTCAATCTACAATATTCAATCCTCAATCCTTAATCCTCAATCCACAATCCTCAACCTTCAATACTCAATACTCAATCTTCAATCCTCAATCCTCAATCCTCAATCCTCAATCCTCAATCCTCAATCCGCAATATTCAATCCTCAATACTCAGTCTTCAATCATCAATCCTCAATCCTCAATTCTCAGTCGTCAATCCTCAGTCATCAATCCTCAATCGTCAATACTCAATCGTCAATCCTTAGTCCACAATCCTCAATCCTCAATCCCGTTCCTCAAACCTCAATCCTCAATCCTAATTCCTCAATCCTCATTCTTCAATCCTCAATACCCAATCCTCAATTTCAATCCTCAATCCTCAATCCTCAATCCTCAATCCTCAATCCTCAATCCTCAATCCTCAATATTCAATCATCAATACTCAATCTTCAAACCTCAATCTTCAATCCTCAATACTCAATCTTCAATCCTTAATCCTCAATCCTCATTCCTCAATCCTCAATCCTCAATCTTCAACCCTGAATCCTCAATCCTCAATACTCAATCTTCAATCCTCAATCCTCAATCCTCAATTCTCAATCCTCAATCCTCAATCCTCAATCCTCAATCCTCAATCCTCAATCCACAATCCTCAACCTTCTATACTCAATAATCAATCTCCAATCCTAGATCCTCAATCCTCAATCCTCAATCCTCAATCTTCAACCCTGAATCCTCAATCCTCAATACTCAATACTCAATCTTCAATCCTCGATACTCAATCTTCAATCCTCAATCCTCAATCCTCTATCCTCAATCCTCAATCTTCAACCCTCAACACTCAATCCTCAATCCTCAATCCTCAATCCTCAATCCTCAACCCTCAATCTTCAATCCTCATTACTAATCTTCAATCCTCAATCCTCAATCCTCAATCCTCAATCCTCATTCTTCAATCCTCAATACCCAATCCTCAATCTTCGATCCTCAATCCTCAATCCTAATTCCTCAATCCTCATTCTTCAATCCTCAATACACAATCCTCAATTTCAATCCTCAATCCTCAATCCTCATTTCTCAATCCTCAATCCTCAACCCTCAGCCCTCATCCTCCATCCTCAATCCTCAATCCTCAATCCTCAATCTTCAATCCTCAATTCTCAATCTTCAATCCTCGATCCTCAATCATCAATCCTCAATCCTCAATCCTCAGGCATCAATACTCAATCTTCAATGCTCAATCCTCAATCCTCAATCCTCAATCCTCATTCCCCAACCCTCAATCCTCATTCCTCAAACCTCAATCCTCAACCCTCAGTCCTCATACTCAATTCTCAATTCTCAATCCTCAATCCTCAATCCTCAATCTTCAATCCTCAATAATCAATCTCCAATCCTCAATCCTCAATCCTCAATCCTCAATCCTCAGGCATCAATACTCAAATCTCAATCTTCAATCCTCAATCCTCAATCCTCAATCCTCAATCCTCAATCCTCAGGCATCAATACTCAATCTACAATATTCAATCCTCAATCCTTAATCCTCAATCCTCAATCCTCAATCCTCAAGATTCAATCATCAATACTCAATCTTCAAACCTCAATCTTCAATCCTCAATACTCAATCTTCAATCCTTAATCCTCAATCCTCATTCCTCAATCCTCAATCCTCAATCTTCAACCCTGAATCCTCAATCCTCAATACTCAATCTTCAATCCTCAATCCTCAATCCTCAATTCTCAATCCTCAATCCTCAATCCTCAATCCTCAATCCTCAATCCTCAATCCACAATCCTCAACCTTCTATACTCAATAATCAATCTCCAATCCTAGATCCTCAATCCTCAATCCTCAATCCTCAATCTTCAACCCTGAATCCTCAATCCTCAATACTCAATACTCAATCTTCAATCCTCGATACTCAATCTTCAATCCTCAATCCTCAATCCTCTATCCTCAATCCTCAATCTTCAACCTTCAACACTCAATCCTCAATCCTCAATCCTCAATCCTCAATCCTCAACCCTCAATCTTCAATCCTCACTACTAATCTTCAATCCTCAATCCTCAATCCTCAATCCTCAATCCTCATTCTTCAATCCTCAATACCCAATCCTCAATCTTCGATCCTCAATCCTCAATCCTAATTCCTCAATCCTCATTCTTCAATCCTCAATACACAATCCTCAATTTCAATCCTCAATCCTCAATCCTCATTTCTCAATCCTCAATCCTCAACCATCAGCCCTCATCCTCCATCCTCAATCCTCAATCCTCAATCCTCAATCTTCAATCCTCAATTCTCAATCTTCAATCCTCGATCCTCAATCATCAATCCTCAATCCTCAATCCTCAGGCATCAATACTCAATCTTCAATGCTCAATCCTCAATCCTCAATCCTCAATCCTCATTCCCCAACCCGCAATCCTCATTCCTCAAACCTCAATCCTCAACCCTCAGTCCTCATACTCAATTCTCAATTCTCAATCCTCAATCCTCAATCCTCAATCTTCAATCCTCAATAATCAATCTCCAATCCTCAATCCTCAATCCTCGATCCTCAATCCTCAGGCATCAATACTCAAATCTCAATCTTCAATCCTCAATCCTCAATCCTCAATCCTCAATCCTCAATCCTCAGGCATCAATACTCAATCTACAATATTCAATCCTCAATCCTTAATCCTCAATCCACAATCCTCAACCTTCAATACTCAATACTCAATCTTCAATCCTCAGTCCTCAATCATCAGTCCTAAATTCTCAGTCGTCAATCCTCAGTCACCAATCCTCAATCTTCAATACTCACTCGTCAATCCTTAGTCCTCAATCCTCAATCCTCAATCCTCAATACTTAATCTTCAATCCTCAATCCTCAATCCTCAATCCTCAATATTCAATCATCAATACTCAATCTTCAATCCTCAATCCTCAATCCTCAATTCTCAATCCTCAATCCTCAATCCTCAATCCTCAATCCTCAATCCTCAATCCACAATCCTCAACCTTCTATACTCAATGATCAATCTCCAATCCTAGATCCTCAATCCTCAACTCTCAATCCTCAATCTTCAACCCTGAATCCTCAATCCTCAATACTCAAACCTCAATCTTCAATCCTCAATACTCAATCTTCAATCCTCAATCCTCAATCGTCAATCCTCAATCCTCAATATTCAATCCTCAACACTCAATCTTCAATCCTCAATCCTCAATCCTCAGTCCTCAATCCTCATTCTTCAATCCTCAATACCCAATCCTCAATCTTCAATCCTCAATCCTCAATCCTCAATCCTAATTCCTCAATCCTCATTCTTCAATCCTCAATACCCAATCCTCAATTTCAATCCTCAATCCTCAATCCTCATTTCTCAATCCTCAATCCTCAACCGTCAGCCCTCATCCTCCATCCTCAGTACTCAATACTCTATCCTCAATCTTCAATCCTCAATACTCAATCTTCAATCCTCATTCCACAATCCTCAAACCTCAATCCTCAATCATCAATCCTCAATACTCAATCTGCAATCCTCAATCCTCAAACCTCAATCCTCAATCCTCATGCCTCAATCCTCAATACCCAATCCTCAATCCTCAATCCTCAATCCTCAATCCTCAATATTCAATCATCAATACTCAATCTTCAATCCTCAATCTTCAATCCTCAATACTCAATCTTCAATCCTCAATCCTCAATCCTCAATCCTCAAACCTCAATCCTCAATCCTCAATATTCAATCATCAATACTCAATCTTCAATCCTCAATCCTCAAACCTCAATCCTCAATCCTCATTCTTCAATCCTAAATACCCAATCCTCAATCTTCAATCCTCAATCCTCAATCCTCAATTCTCAATCCTCAATCCTTAATCCCCGGACCTCAAACATCAATATTCAGCCCTGAGTCCTCGCCCACAATCCACAACCCTCAATCCGCAGTCCTCAATATTCAATCATCAATATTCAATCTTCAATCCTCAATCTTCAATCCTCAATCCTCAATCCTCAATCCTCAATCTTCAACCCTGAATCCTCAATCCTCAATACTCAATCCTCAATCTTCAATCCTCAATACTCAATCTACAATCCTCAATCCTCAATCCTCCATCCTCAATCCTCAATCTTCAATCCTCAACACTCAATCTTCAATACTCAATCCTCAATCCTCAATCCTCAATCCTCAATCCTCATTCTTCAATCCTCAATACCCAATCCTCAATCTTCAATCCTCAATCCTCAATCCTCAATCCTAATTCCTCAATCCTCATTCTTCAATCCTCAATACCCAATCCTCAATTTCAATCCTCAATCCTCAATCCTCATTTCTCAATCCTCAATCCTCAACCCTCAGCCCTCATCCTCCATCCTCAGTACTCAATCCTCTATCCTCAATCTTCAATCCTCAATACTCAATCTTCAATCCTCATTCCTCAATCCTCAATCCTCAATCCTCAATCTTCAATCCTCAATACTCAATCTGCAATCCTCAATCCTCAAACCTCAATCCTCAATCCTCATTCCTCAATCCTCAATACCCAATCCTCAATCCTCAATCCTCAATCCTCAATCCTCAATCCTCAATCCTCAATCTTCAACCCTGAATCCTCAATCCTCAATACTCAATCCTCAATCTCCAATCCTCAATTCTCAATCCTCAATCCTCAATCCTCAATCCTCAATCCTCAATCCTCAATCCTCAATCCTCAATCCACAATCCTCAAGCTTCTATACTCAATAACCAATCTCCAATCCTAGATCCTCAATCCTCAATCCTCAATCCTCAATATTCAAACCTCAATCCTCAATCTTCAATCCTCAATACTCAATCAGCAATCCTCAATCCTCAAACCTCAATCCTCAATCCTCAATCGTCAATCCTCAATCCTCTATCTTCAATCCTCAACACTCAATCTTCAATCCTCAATCCTCAATCCTCAGTCCTCAATCCTCATCCTTCAATCCTCAATATCCAATCCTCAATCTTCAATCCTCAATCCTCAATCCTCAATCCTAAATCCTCAATCCTCATTCTTCAATCCTCAATACCCAATCCTCAATTTCAATCCTCAATTCTCAATCCTCATTTCTCAATCCTCAATCCTCAACCCTCAGCCCTCATACTCCATCCTCAGTACTCAATCCTCTATCCTCAATCTTCAATCCTCAATACTCAATCTTCAATCCTCATTCCACAATCCTCAAACCTCAATCCTCAATCTTCAATCCTCAATACTCAATCTGCAATCCTCAATCCTCAAACCTCAATCCTCAATCCTCATTCCTCAATCCTCAATACCAAATCCTCAATCCTCAATCCTCAATCCTCAATCCTCAATATTCAATCATCAAAACTCAATCTTCAATCCTCAATCTTCAATCCTCAATACTCAACCTTCAATCCTCAATCCTCAATCCTCAATCCTCAATCCTCAATCCTCAGGTATCAATACTCAATCTACAATATTCAATCCACTATCCTTAATCCTCAATCCACAATCCTCAACCTTCAATACTCAATACTCAATCTTCAATCATCAATCCTCAATCCTCAATCCTCAATCCTCAATCTTCAACCCTGAATCCTCAATCCTCAATACTCAATACTCAATCTTCAATCCTCGATACTCAATCTTCAATCCTCAATCCTCAATCCTCTATCCTCAATCCTCAATCTTCAACCCTCAACACTCAATCCTCAATCCTCAATCCTCAATCCTCAATCCTCAATCCTCAATCCTCAACCCTCAATCTTCAATCCTCATTACTAATCTTCAATCCTCAATCCTCAATCCTCAATCCTGAATCCTCATTCTTCAATCCTCAATACCCAATCCTCAATCTTCAATCCTCAATCCTCAATCCTAATTCCTCAATCCTCATTCTTCAATCCTCAATACACAATCCTCAATTTCAATCCTCAATCCTCAATCCTCATTTCTCAATCCTCAATCCTCAATCCTCATTTCTCAATCCTCAATCCTCAACCCTCAGCCCTCATCCTCCATCCTCAATCCTCAATCCTCAATCCTCAATCGTCAAACCTCAATTCTCAATCTTCAATCCTCGATCCTCAATCATCAATCCTCAATCCTCAATCCTCAGGCATCAATACTCAATCTTCAATGCTCAATCCTCAATCCTCAATCCTCAATCCTCATTCCCCAACCCTCAATCCTCATTCCTCAAACCTCAATCCTCAACCCTCAGTCCTCATACTCAATTCTCAATCCTCAATCCTCAATCCTCAATCCTCAACCCTCAATCTTCAATCCTCATTACTAATCTTCAATCCTCAATCCTCAATCCTCAATCCTCAATCCTCATTCTTCAATCCTCAATACCCAATCCTCAATCTTCAATCCTCAATCCTCAATCCTAATTCCTCAATCCTCATTCTTCAATCCTCAATACACAATCTTCAATCCTCAATCCTCAATCCTCAATCCTCAATCCTCAATCCTCAGGCATCAATACTCAATCTACAGTATTCAATCCTCAATCCTTAATCCTCAATCCACAATCCTCAACCTTCAATACTCAATACTCAATCTTCTATCCTCAGTCCTCAATCATCAATCCTAAATTCTCAGTCGTCAATCCTCAGTCACCAATCCTCAATCTTCAATACTCAATCGTCAATCCTTAGTCCTCAATCCTCAATCCTCAATCCTCGTTCCTCAAACCTCAATCCTCAACCCTCAGACTTCATCCTCAATCCTCAAACCTCAATCCTCAATCCTCAATATTCAATCCTCAATACTCAATCTTCAATCCTCATTCCACAATCCTCAAACCTCAATCCTCAATCTTCAATCCTCAATACTCAATCTGCAATCCTCAATCCTCAAACCTCAATCCTCAATCCTCACTCCTCAATCCTCAATACCCAATCCTCAATCCTCAATCCTCAATCCTCAATCCTCAATATTCAGTCATCAATACTCAATATTCAATCATCAATACTCAATCTTCAATCCTCACTCCTCAAACCTCAATCCTCAATCCTCATTCTTCAATCCTAAATACCCAATCCTCAATCTTCAATCCTCAATCCTCAATCCTCAATTCTCAATCCTCAATCCTTAATCCACGGACCTCAAACATCAATATTCAGCCCTGAGTCCTCGCCCACAATCCACAACCCTCAATCCGCAGTCCTCAATATTTAATCATCAATATTCAATCTTCAATCCTCAATCCTCAATCCTCAATCCTCAATCCTCAATCCTCAATCCTCAATCTTCAACCCTGAATCCTCAATCCTCAATACTCAATCCTCCATCTTCAATCCTCAATACTCAATCTTCAATCCTCAATCCTCAATCGTCAATCCTCAATCCTCAATTTTCAATCCTCAACACTCAATCTTCAATCCTCAATCCTCAATCCTCAATCCTCAATCCTCATTCTTCAATCCTCAATACCCAATCCTCAATCTTCAATCCTCAATCCTCAATCCTCAATCCTAATTCCTCAATCCTCATTCTTCAATCCTCAATACCCAATCCTCAATTTCAATCCTCAATCCTCAATCCTCATTTCTCAATCCTCAATCCTCAACCCTCAGCCCTCATACTCCATCCTCAGTACACAATCCTCTATCCTCAATCTTCAATCCTCAATACTCAATCTTCAATCCTCATTCCTCAATCCTCAATCCTCAATCCTCAATCTTCAATCCTCAAACATCTATCCTCAATTCTCAATCCTCAATCCTCAGTCCTCAGTCGTCGAACATCAATCCCCGACTCTTAGCACTCATCCTCAATCCTCATCCCTCAATCCTCAATCCTCAAACCAAAATCCTCTACCGTCAGTCCTCGTCCTCAATCCTCAAACCTCAATCCTCAATCCTCAATATTCAATCATCAATACTCAATCTTCAATCCTCAATCCTCAATCCTCAATCCTCAATCGTCAATCCTCAATATTCAATCATCAATACTCAATCTTCAACCCTCAATCTTCAATCCTCAATACTCAATCTTCAATCCTCAATCCTCAATCCTCAATCCTCAATCCTCAATCCTCAATATTCAATCCTCAATACTCAATCTTCAATCCTCAATCCTCAATCCTCTTATATTCAATCCTCAATACTCAATCTTCAATCATCAATACTCAATCTTCAACCCTCAATCTTCAATCCTCAATACTCAATCCTCAATCCTCAATCCGCAACATTCAATCCGCAATATTCAATCTTCAATACTCAATCCTCAATCCTCAATCCTCAATCCTCAATCCTCAACCCTCAATCCTCAATCATCAATCCTCAATCCTCAATCCACAATCCTCAACCTTGAATACTCAATAATCAATCTCCAATCCTAGATCCTCAATCCTCAATCCTCAAACCTCAATCCTCAATCCTCATTCTTCAATCCTTAATACCCAATCCTCAATCTTCAATCCTCAAACATCAATCCTCAATTCTCAATCATCAATCCTCAGTCCTCAGTCGTCGAATCTCAATCCCCGACGCTTAGCCCTCATCCTCAATCCTCAGTCCTCAATCCTCAATCCTCAAACCTAAATCCTCTACCGTCAGTCCTCGTCCTCAATCCTCAAACCTCAATCCTCAACCCTCAGTCTTCATCCTCAATCCTCGATCCTCAATATTCAATCCTCAATACTCAACCTTCAATCATCAATCCTCAATCCTCAATTCTCAGTCGTCAATCCTCAGTCATCATTCCTCAATCTTCAATACTCAATCGTCAATCCTTAGTCCTCAATCCTCAATCCTCAATCCTCGTTCCTCAAACCTCAATCCTCAACCCTCAGACTTCATCCTCAATCCTCAAACCTCAATACTCAATCCTCAATATTCAATCATCAATACTCAATCTTCAATCCTCAATCCTAAAACCTCAATCCTCAATCCTCATTCTTCAATCCTAAATACCCAATCCTCAATCTTCAATCCCCAATCCTCAATACTCAATTCTCAATCCTCAATCCTTAATCCTCAGACCTCGAACGTCAATATTCAACCCTCAATCCTCAATCCTCAATCCTCAATCCTCAATCCTCAATCCTCAATCCTCAATCCTCAATCCTCAATCCTCAATATTCAATCCTCAATACTCAACCTTCAATCATCAATCCTCAATCCTCAATCCTCAATCCTCAATCCTCAATCCACAATCCTCAAGCTTCTATACTCAATAATCAATCTCCAATCCTAGATCCTCAATCCTCAATACTCAATCCTCAATCCTCAATCCTCAATCTTCAATCCTCAATATTCAATCATCAATACTCAATCTTCAACACTCAAACTTCAATCCTCAATACTCAATCCTCAATCCTCAATCCTCAGGCATCAATACTCAATCTTCAATGCTCAATCCTGAATCCTCAATCCTCAATCCTCATTCCCCAACCCTCAATCCTCATTCCTCAAACCTCAATCCTCAACCCTCAGTCCTCATACTCAATTCTCAATTCTCAATCCTCAATCCTCAATCCTCAATCTTCAATCCTCAATAATCAATCTCCAATCCTCAATCCTCAATCCTCGATCCTCAATCCTCAGGCATCAATTCTCAATCTTCAATACTCAATCCTCAACCCTCAATGCTCAATCCTCAATCCTCAAACCTCAATCCTCAATACTCAATCTTCAATCCTCATTCCTCAATCCTCAATCCTCAATCCTCAATCTTCAATCCTCAAACATCTATCCTCAATTCTCAATCCTCAATCCTCAGTCCTCAGTCGTCGAACATCAATCCCCGACTCTTAGCACTCATCCTCAATCCTCATCCCTCAATCCTCAATCCTCAAACCTAAATCCTCTACCGTCAGTCCTCGTCCTCAATCCTCAAACCTCAATCCTCAATCCTCAATATTCAATCATCAATACTCAATCTTCAATCCTCAATCCTCAATCCTCAATCCTCAATCCTCAATCCTCAATCCTCAATATTCAATCATCAATACTCAATCTTCAACCCTCAATCTTCAATCCTCAATACTCAATCTTCAATCCTCAATCCTCAAACCTCAATCCTCAATCCTCAATCCTCAATATTCAATCCTCAATACTCAATCTTCAATCCTCAATCCTCAATCCTCTTATATTCAATCCTCAATACTCAATCTTTAATCATCAATACTCAATCTTCAACCCTCAATCTTCAATCCTCAATGCTCAATCTTCAATCCTCAATCCGCAATATTCAATCCGCAATATTCAATCTTCAATACTCAATCTTCAATCAGCAATCCTCAATCCTCAATTCTCAGTCGTCAATCCTCAGTCATCAATCCTCAATCTTCAATACTCAATCGTCAATCCTTAGTCCTCAATCCTCAATCCTCAATCCTCGTTCCTCAAACCTCAATCCTCAACCCTCAGTCTTCATACTCAATCCTCAAACCTCAATCCTCAATCCTCAATATTCAATTATCAATCCTCAAACCTCAATCCTTAATCCTCACTCTTCAATCCTAAATACCCAATCCTTAATCTTCAATCCTCAATCCTCGATCCTCAATCCTCAATCCTCAATCCTCATTCTTCAATCCTCAATACCCAATCCTCAATCTTCAATCCTCAAACATCAATCCTCAATTCTCAATCATCAATCCTCAGTCCTCAGTCGTCGAATCTCAATCCCCGACGCTTAGCCCTCATCCTCAATCCTCAGTCCTCAATCCTCAATCCTCAAACCTAAATCCTCTACCGTCAGTCCTCGTCCTCAATCCACAAACCTCGATCCTCAACCCTCAGTCTTCATCCTCAATCCTCAAACCTCAATCCTCAATCCTCAATAATCAACCCTCAGCCCTCATCCTCCATCCTCAATCCTCAATCCTCAATCCTCAATCTTGAATCCTCAATTCTCAATCTTCAATCCTCGATCCTCAATCCTCAATCCTCAATATTCAATCATCAATACTCAATCTTCAACCCTCAATCTTCAATCCTCAATACTCAATCTTCAATCCTCAATCCTCAATCCTCAATCCTCAATCCTCAATCCTCAATCCTCAATCCTCAGGCATCAATACTCAATCTACAATGTTGAATCCTCAGTCCTTAATCCTCAATCCACAATCCTCAACCTTCAATACTCAATACTCAATCTTCAATCCTCAATCCTCAATCCTCAATCCTCAATCCTCAATCCTCAATCCTCAGGCATCAATACTCAATCTTCAATGCTCAATCCTCAATCCTCAATCCTCTATCCTCATTCCCCAACCCTCAATCCTCATTCCTCAAACCTCAACTCTGAACCCTCAGTCCTCATACTCAATTCTCAATTCTCAATCCTCAATCCTCAATCCTCAATCTTCAATCCTCAATAATCAATCTCCAATCCTCAATCCTCAATTCTCGATCCTCAATCCTCAGGCATCAATACTCAGTCTTCAATACTCAACCCTCAATCCTCAATCCTCAATCCTCAATCCTCAAACCTCAATCCTCAATCCTCAATGTTCAATCATCAATACTCAATCTTCAATCCGCAATCCTCAATCCTCAATCCTCAACCCTCAATCCTCATTCCTCAAGCCTCAATCCTCAACCCTCAGTCCTCATACTCAATTCTCAATTCTCAATCCTCAATTCTCAATCCTCAATCTTCAGTCCTCAATAATCAATCTCCAATTCCAGATCCTCAATCTTCAGTCCCCAATAATCAATCTCCAATTCTAGATCCTCAATCCCCAATCTTCAATCCTTAATCCTCAATCTTCAATCCCCAATCCCCAGTACTCAATCTTCAATCCTCAATGCTCAATCCTCAATCCTCAATCCTCAGTCCTCAATCCTCAATCCTCAATCCTCAATCCTCAACCCTGAGCCCTCATCCTCCATCCTCAATCCTCAATCCACAATCCTCGATCTTCAATCCTCAATTCTCAATCTTCAATCCTCGATCCTCAATCATCAATCCTCAATCCTCAATCCTCAGGCATCAATACTCAACCTTCAATGCTCAATCCTCAATCCTCAATCCTCAATCCTCATTCCCCAGCCCTCAGTCCTCATTCCTCAAACCTCAATCCTCAACCCTCAGTCCTCATATTCAATTCTCAATTCTCAATCCTCAATCCTCAATCCTCAATCTTCAATCCTCAATAGTCAATCTCCAATCCTCAATCCTCAATCCTCGATCCTCAATCCTCAGGCATCAATACTCAATCTTCAATACTCAATCCTCAATCCTCAATCCTCAGTCCTCAATCCTCAAACCTCAATCCTCAATCCTCAATATTCAATCATCAATACTCAATCTTCGATCCTCAATCCTCAATCCTCAATCCTCAATCCTCAATCCTCAATCCTCAATCCTCTGGCATCAATACTCAATCTACAGTATTCAATCCTCAATCCTTAATCCTCAATCCACAATCCTCAACATTCAATACTCAATACTCAATCGTCAATCCTCAATCCTCAATCCTCAATCCTCAACCCTCAATCCTCAATCCTCAATACTCAATCCTCAATACTCAATCTTCAATCACAAATCCTCAATCCTCAATTCTCAGTCGTCAATCCTCAGTCGCCAATCCTCAATCTTCAATACTCAATCGTCAATCCTTAGTCCTCAATCCTCAATCCTCAATCCTCGTTCCTCAAACCTCAATCCTCAACCCTCAGACTTCATCCTCAATCCTCAATCCTCAGTCCTCAATATTCAAACATCAATATTCAATCTTCAATCCGCAATCCTCAATCCTCAATTCTCAATCCTCAATCCTCAATCTTCAACCCTGAATCCTCAATCCTCCATACTCAATCCTCAATCTTCAATCCTCAATACTCAATCTTCAATCCTCAATCCTCAATCCTCAATCCTCAATATTCAATCGTCAATACTCAATCTTCAATCCTCAATCCTCAATCCTCAATTCTCAATCCTCAATCCTCAATCCTCAATCCTCAATCCTCAATCCTCAATCCACAATCCTCAACCTTCTATACTCAATAATCAATCTCCAATCCTAGATCCTCAATCCTCAATCCTCAATCCTCAATCTTCAACCCTGAATCCTCTATCCTCAATACTCAATCCTCAATCTTCAATCCTCAATGCTCAATCTTCAATCCTCAATCCTCAATCCTCTATCCTCAATCCTCAATCTTCAACCCTCAACACTCAATCCTCAATCCTCAATCCTCAATCCTCAATCCTCAACCCTCAATCTTCAATCCTCATCACTAATCTACAATCGTCAATCCTCAATCCTCAATCCTCAACCCTCATTCTTCAATCCTCAATACCCAATCCTCAATCTTCAGTCCTCAATCCACAATCCTCAATCCTAATTCCTCAATCCTCATTCTTCAATCCTCAATACCCAATCCTCAATTTCAATCCTCAATCCTCAATCCTCATTTCTCAATCCTCAATCCTCAACCCTCAGCCCTCATCCTCCATCGTCAATCCTCAATCCTCAATCCTCAATCTTCAATCCTCAATTCTCAATCTTCAATCCTCGATCCTCAATCATCAATCCTCAATCCTCAATCCACAGGCATCAATACTCAATCTTCAATGCTCAATCCTCAATCCTCAATCCTCAATCCTCATTACGCAACCCTCAATCCTCATTCCTCAAACCTCAATCCTCAACCCTCAGTCCTCATACTCAATACTCAATTCTCAATCCTGAATCCTCAATCCTCAATCTTCATTCCTCAATAATCAATCCTCAATCTTCAATCCTCAATACTCAATCTGCAATCCTCAATCCTCAAACCTCAATCATCAATCCTCAATCCTCAATCCTCAATCTTCAATCCTCAATTCTCGATCTTCAATCCTCGATCCTCAATCATCAATCCTCAATCCTCAATCCACAGGCATCAATACTCAATCTTCAATGCTCAATCCTCAATCCTCAATCCTCAATCCTCATTACCCAACCCTCAATCCTCATTCCTCAAACCTCAATCCTCAACCCTCAGTCCTCATACTCAATACTCAATACTCAATCCTGAATCCTCAATCCTCAATCTTCATTCCTCAATAATCAATCTCCAATCCTCAATCCTCAATCCTCGATACTCAATCCTCAGGCATCAATACTCAATCTTCAATACTCAATCCTCAATCCTCAATCCTCAATCCTCAATCCTCAAACCTCAATCCTCAATCCTCAATATTCAATCATCAATACTCAATCTTCAATCCTCAATCCTCAATCCTCAATCCTCAATCCTCAATCCTCAATCCTCAATATTCAATCATCAATACTCAATTTTCAAACCTCAATCTTCAATCCTCATTACTCAGTCTTCAATCCTCAATCCTCAATCCTCAGGCATCAGTACTCAATCTACAATATTCAATCCTCAATCCTTAATCCTCAATCCACAATCCTCAACCTTCAATACTCAATACTCAATCTTCAATCCTCAATCCTCAATACTCAATCCTCAATCCTCAATCCTCAATCCGCAATATTCAATCCTCAATACTCAGTCTTCAATCATCAATCCTCAATCCTCAATTCTCATTCGCAATCCTCAGTCATCAATCCTCAATCTTCAATACTCAATCGTCAATCCTTAGTCCACAATCCTCAATCCTCAATCCTCGTTCCTCAAACCTCAATCCTCAATCCTAATTCCTCAATCCTCATTCTTCAATCCTCAATACCCAATACTCAATTTCAATCCTCAATCCTCAATCCTCAATCCTCAATCCTCAATCCTCAATCCTCAATCCTCAATATTCAATCATCAATACTCAATCTTCAAACCTCAATCTTCAATCCTCAATACTCAATCTTCAATCCTTAATCCTCAATCCTCATTCCTCAATCCTCAATCCTCAATCTTCAACCCTGAATCCTCAATCCTCAATACTCAATCCTCAATCTTCAATCCTCAATACTCAATCTTCAATCCTCAATCCTCAATCGTCAATCCTCAATCCTCAATATTCAATCCTCAACACTCAATCTTCAATCCTCAATCCTCAATCCTCAGTCCTCAATCCTCATTCTTCAATCCTCAATACCCAATCCTCAATCTTCAATCCTCAATCCTCAATCCTCAATCCTAATTCATCAATCCTCATTCTTCAATCCTCAATACCCAATCTTCAATTTCAATCCTCAATCCTCAATCCTCATTTCTCAATCCTCAATCCTCAACCCTCAGCCCTCATCCTCCATCCTCAGTACTCAATCCTCTATCCTCAATCTTCAATCCTCAATACTCAATCTTCAATCCTCATTCCACAATCCTCAAACCTCAATCCTCAATCCTCATTCCTCAATCCTCAATACCCAATCCTCAATCTTCAATCCTCAATCCT
The DNA here is from genome assembly GCF_051401765.1 of Calliopsis andreniformis. NCBI lineage: Eukaryota > Metazoa > Arthropoda > Insecta > Hymenoptera > Andrenidae > Calliopsis > Calliopsis andreniformis. The sequence continues at coordinate 1,777,428 of NW_027480455.1, read as the reverse complement.
CAATCCTCAATCCTAATTCATCAATCCTCATTCTTCAATCCTCAATACCCAATCCTCAATCCTCAAACCTCAATCCTCAATCCTCATTCCTCAATCCTCAATACCCAATCCTCAATCCTCAATCCTCAATCCTCAATCCTCAATCCTCAATATTCAATCATCAATACTCAATCATCAATCCTCAATCTTCAATCCTCAATACTCAATCTTCAATCCTCAATCCTCAATCCTCAATCCTCAATCCTCAAACCTCAATCCTCAATCCTCAATATTCAATCATCAATACTCAATCTTCAATCCTCAATCCTCAAACCTCAATCCTCAATCCTCATTCTTCAATCCTAAATACCCAATCCTCAATCTTCAATCCTCAATCCTCAATCCTCAATTCTCAATCCTCAATCCTTAATCCCCGGACCTCAAACATCAATATTCAGCCCTGAGTCCTCGCCCACAATCCACAACCCTCAATCCGCAGTCCTCAATATTCAATCATCAATATTCAATCTTCAATCCTCAATCCTCAACCCTCAATCCTCAATCCTCAATCCTCAATCTTCAAACCTGAATCCTCAATCCTCAATACTCAATCCTCAATCTTCAATCCTCAATACTCAATCTACAATCCTCAATCCTCAATCCTCAATCCTCAATCTTCAATCCTCAACACTCAATCTTCAATACTCAATCCTCAATCCTCAATCCTCAATCCTCATTCTTCAATCCTCAATACCCAATCCTCAACTCTCAATCCTCAATCCTCAATCCTCAATCCTCAATCCTCAATCCTCAATCCTCAATCCACAATCCTCAAGCTTCTATACTCAATAACCAGTCTCCAATCCTAGATCCTCAATCCTCAATCCTCAATCCTCAATCTTCAAACCTCAATCCTCAATCTTCAATCCTCAATACCCAATCCTCAATCCTCAATCCTCAATCCTCAATCCTCAATCCTCAATATTCAATCATCAATACTCAATCATCAATCCTCAATCTTCAATCCTCAATACTCAATCTTCAATCCTCAATCCTCAATCCTCAATCCTCAAACCTCAATCCTCAATCCTCAATATTCAATCATCAATACTCAATCTTCAATCCTCAATCCTCAAACCTCAATCCTCAATCCTCATTCTTCAATCCTAAATACCCAATCCTCAATCTTCAATCCTCAATCCTCAATCCTCAATTCTCAATCCTCAATCCTTAATCCCCGGACCTCAAACATCAATATTCAGCCCTGAGTCCTCGCCCACAATCCACAACCCTCAATCCGCAGTCCTCAATATTCAATCATCAATATTCAATCTTCAATCCTCAATCCTCAACCCTCAATCCTCAATCCTCAATCCTCAATCTTCAAACCTGAATCCTCAATCCTCAATACTCAATCCTCAATCTTCAATCCTCAATACTCAATCTACAATCCTCAATCCTCAATCCTCAATCCTCAATCTTCAATCCTCAACACTCAATCTTCAATACTCAATCCTCAATCCTCAATCCTCAATCCTCATTCTTCAATCCTCAATACCCAATCCTCAATCTTCAATCCTCAATCCTCAATCCTCAATCCTAATTCCTCAATCCTCATTCTTCAATCCTCAATACCCAATCCTCAATTTCAATCCTCAATCCTCAATCCTCATTTCTCAATCCTCAATCCTCAACCCTCAGCCCTCATCCTCCATCCTCAGTACTCAATCCTCTATCTTCAATCCTCAATACTCAATCTGCAATCCTCAATCCTCAAACCTCAATCCTCAATCCTCATTCCTAAATCCTCAATACCCAATCATCAATCCTCAATCCTCAATCCTCAATCCTCAATCCTCAATCTTCAATCCTCAATACTCAATCTTCAATCCTCATTCCACAATCCTCAAACCTCAATCCTCAATCTTCAATCCTCAATGCTCAATCTGCAATCCTCAATCCTCAAACCTCAATCCTCAATCCTCATTCCTCAATCCTCAATACCCAATCCTCAATCCTCAATCCTCAATCCTCAATCCTCAATATTCAATCATCAATACTCAATCTTCAATCCTCAATCTTCAATCCTCAATACTCAACCTTCAATCCTCAATCCTCAAACCTCAATCCTCAATCCTCATTCCTAAATCCTCAATACCCAATCATCAATCCTCAATCCTCAATCCTCAATCCTCAATCCTCAATCTTCAATCCTCAATACTCAATCTTCAATCCTCATTCCACAATCCTCAAACCTCAATCCTCAATCTTCAATCCTCAATGCTCAATCTGCAATCCTCAATCCTCAAACCTCAATCCTCAATCCTCATTCCTCAATCCTCAATACCCAATCCTCAATCCTCAATCCTCAATCCTCAATCCTCAATATTCAATCATCAATACTCAATCTTCAATCCTCAATCTTCAATCCTCAATACTCAACCTTCAATCCTCAATCCTCAATCCTCAATCCTCAATCCTCAATCCTCAGGTATCAATACTCAATCTACAATATTCAATCCACTATCCTTAATCCTCAATCCACAATCCTCAACCTTCAATACTCAATACGCAATCTTCAATCCTCAATCCTCAATCCTCAATCCTCAATCCTCAATCCTCAATCCTCAATATTCAATCCTCAATACTCAATCTTCAATCATCAATCCTCAATCCTCAATTCTCAGTCGTCAATCCTCAGTCATCAATCCCCAATCTTCAATACTCAATCGTCAATCCTTAGTCCTCAATCCTCAATCCTCAATCCTCGTTCCTCAAACCTCAATCCTCAACCCTCAGTCTTCATCCTCAATCCTCAAACCTCAATCATCAACCCTCAATATTCAATCATCAATACTCAATCTTCAATCCTCAATCCTAAAACCTCAATCCTCAATCCTCATTCTTCAATCCTAAATACCCAATCCTCAATCTTCAATCCTAAATCCTCAATACTCAATTCTCAATCCCCAATCCTTAATCCTCAGACCTCAAACGTCAATATTCAACCCTCAGTCCTCGTTCTCAATCCACAACCCTCAATCCTCAGTCCTCAATATTCAATCATCAATATTCAATCTTCAATCCTCAAACCTCAATCCTCAATCCTCAATCCTCAATCCTCAATCTTCAACCCTGAATCCTCAATCCTCAATACTCAATCCTCAATCTTCAATCCTCAATACTCAATCTTCAATCCTCAATCCTCAATCCTCAATCCTCAATATTCAATCATCAATACTCAATCTTCAATCCTCAATCCTCAATCCTCAATTCTCAATCCTCAATCCTCAATCCTCAATCCTCAATCCTCAATCCTCAATCCACAATCCTCAACCTTCTATACTCAATAATCAATCTCCAATCCTAGATCCTCAATCCTCAATCCTCAATCCTCAATCTTCAACCCTGAATCCTCAATCCTCAATACTCAATACTCAATCTTCAATCCTCGATACTCAATCTTCAATCCTGAATCCTCAAACCTCAATCCTCAATCCTCATTCTTCAATCCTAAATACCCAATCCTCAATCTTCAATCCGCAATCCTCAATCCTCAATCCTCAATCCTCAATCCTCAATCTTCAACCCTGAATCCTCAATCCTCAATACTCAATCCTCAATCTTCAATCCTCAATACTCAATCTTCAATCCTCAATCCTCAATCCTCAATCCTCAATCCTCAACCTTGAATCCTCAACACTCAATCTTCAATCCTCAATCCTCAATCCTCAATCCTCAATCCTCATTCTTCAACCCTCAATACCCCATCCTCAATCTTCAATCCTCAATCCTCAATCCTCAATCCTAATTCCTCAATCCTCATTCTTCAATCCTCAATTCCCAATCCTCAATTTCAATCCTCAATCCTCAATCCTCATTTCTCAATCCTCAATCCTCAGCCCTCAGCCCTCATCCTCCATCCTCAATCCTCAATCCTCAACCCTCAATCTTCAATCCTCAATTCTCACTCTTCAATCCTCGATCCTCAATCATCAATCCTCAATCCTCAATCCTCAGGCATCAATACTCAACCTTCAATGCTCAATCCTCAATCCTCAATCCTCAATCCTCATTCCCCAACCCTCAGTCCTCATTCCTCAAACCTCAATCCTCAACCCTCAGTCCTCATACCCAATTCTCAATTCTCAATCCTCAATCCTCAATCCTCAATCTTCAATCCTCAATAGTCAATCTCCAATCCTCAATCCTCAATCCTCGATCCTCAATCCTCAGGCATCAATACTCAATCTTCAATACTCAATCCTCAATCCTCAGTCCTCAATCCTCAATCCTCAAACCTCAATCCTCAATCCTCAATATTCAATCATCAATACTCAATCTTCGATCCTCAATCCTCAATCCTCAATCCTCAATCCTCAATCCTCAATCCTCAATCCTCAATCCTCAATCCTCAATCCTCAATCCACAATCCTCAACATTCAATACTCAATAATCAATTTCCAATCCTAGATTCTCAATACTCAATCCTCAATTTTCAACCCTGAATCCTCAATCTTCAATACTCAATCCTCAATCTTCAATCCTCAATACTCAATCTTCAATCCTCAATCCTCAATCCTCAATCCTCAATATTCAATCATCAATACTCAATCTTCAATACTCAATCCTCAATCCTCAATTCTCAATCCTCAATCCTCAATCCGCAATCCTCAATCCTCAATCCTCAATCCTCAATCCACAATCCTCAACCTTCAATACTCAATAATCAGTCTCCAATCCTAGATCCTCAATCCTCAATCCTGAATCCTCAATCTTCAACCCTGAATCCTCAATCCTCAATACTCAATCTACAATCCTCAATCCTCAATCCTCAATCCTCAATCCTCAATCTTCAACCCTCAACACTCAATCTTCAATCCTCAATCCTCAATCCTCAATACTCAGTCCTCAATCTTCAATCCTCAATACCCAATCCTCAATCTTCAATCCTCAAACATCAATCCTCAATTCTCAATCCTCAATGCTCAACACTCAGCCCTCGTCCTCCATCCTCAATCCTCAATCCTCAATCGTCAATCTTCAATCCTCAATTCTCTATCTTCAATCCTCAATCCTCAATCCTCAAACCACAATCCTCAACCTTCAATACTCAATAATCAACCTCCAATCCTAGATCCTCAATCCTCAATCCTCAATCCTCAATCCTCAATCCTCATTCTTCATCCTCAATACCCAATCCTCAATCTTCAATCCTCAAACATCAATTCTCAATTCTCAATCCTCAATCCTCAGTCCTCAGTCGTCGAACCTCAATCCCCGACGCTTAGCACACATCCTCAATCCTCAGTCCTCAATCCTCAATCCTCAAACCTAAATCCTCTACCGTCAGTCCTCGTCCTCAATCCTTGAACCTCAATCCTCAATCGTCAATATTCAATCATCAAAACTCAATCTTCAATCCTCAATCCTCTATCCTCAATCCTCAATCCTCAATCCTCAATCCTCAATCCTCAATATTCAATCATCAATACTCAATCTTCAAACCTCAATCTTCAATCCTCAATACTCAATCTTCAATCCTCAATCCTCAATCCTCAATCCTCAATCCTCAATCCTCAGGCATCAATACTCAATCTACAATATTCAATCCTCAATCCTTAATTCTCAATCCACAATCCTCAACCTTCAACACTCAATACTCAATCTTCAATCCTCAATCCTCAATCCTCAATCCTCAATTCTCAATCCTCAATCCTCAATCCTCAATCCGCAGTATTCAATCCTCAATGCTCAATCTTCAATCAGCAATCCTCAATCCTCAATTCTCAGTCGTCAATCCTCAGTCATCAATCCTCAATCTTCAATCCTCAATCCTCAATATTCAATCCTCAATACTCAATCTTCAATCATCATCCTCAATCCTCAATTCTCAGTCGTCAATCCTCAGTCATCAATCCTCAATCTTCAATACTCAATCGTCAATCCTTAGTCCTCAATCCTCAATCCTCAATCCTCGTTCCTCAAACCTCAATCCTCAACCCTCAGTCTTCATCGTCAATCCTCAAACCTCAATCCTCAATCCTCAATATTCAATCATCAATACTCAATCTTCAATCCTCAATCCTCAAACCTGAATCCTCAATCCTCATTCTTCAATCCTAAATACCCAATCCTCAATCTTCAATCCGCAATCCTCAATCATCAATCCTCAATCCTCAATCCTCAACCTTCAACCCTGAATCCTCAATCCTCAATACTCAATACTCAATCTTCAATACTCAATCCTCAATCCTCAATCCTCAATCCTCAATCCTCAAACCTCAATCCTCAATCCTCAATATTCAATCATCAATACTCAATCTTCGATCCACAATCCTCAATCCTCAATCCTCAATCCTCAATCCTCAATCCTCAATCCTCAATCCTCAATCCTCAATCCTCAATCCTCAATCCACAATCCTCAACATTCAATACTCAATAATCAATTTCCAATCCTAGATTCTCAATACTCAATCCTCAATTTTCAACCCTGAATCCTCAATCTTCAATACTCAATCCTCAATCTTCAATCCTCAATACTCAATCTTCAATCCTCAATCCTCAATCCTCAATCCTCAATATTCAATCATCAATACTCAATCTTCAATACTCAATCCTCAATCCTCAATTCTCAATCCTCAATCCTCAATCCGCAATCCTCAATCCTCAATCCTCAATCCTCATTCCTCAAACCTCAATCCTCAACCCTCAGTCTTCATCCTCAATCCTCAAACCTCAATCCTCAATCCTCAATATTCAATCTTCAATCCTCAATCCTCAATCCTAATTCCTCAATCCTCATTCTTCAATCCTCAATACACAATCCTCAATTTGAATCCTCAATCCTCAATCCCCATTTCTCAATCCTCAATCCTCAACCCTCAGCCCTCATCCTCCATCCTCAATCCTCAATCCTCAATCCTCAATCTTCAATCCTCAATTCTCAATCTTCAATCCTCGATCCTCAATCATCAATCCTCAATCCTCAATCCTCAGGCATCAATACTCAATCTTCAATGCTCAATCCTCAATCCTCAATCCTCAATCCTCATTCCCCAAACCTCAATCCTCATTCCTCAAACCTCAATCCTCAACCCTCAGTCCTCATACTCAATTCTCAATTCTCAATCCTCAATCCTCAATCCTCAATCTTCAATCCTCAATAATCAATCACCAATCCTCAATCCTCAATACTCGATCCTCAATCCTCAGGCATCAATACTCAATTCTCAATCTTCAATCCTCAATCCTCAATCCTCAATCCTCAATCCTCAATCCTCAGGCATCAATACTCAATCTACAATATTCAATCCTCAATCCTTAATCCTCAATCCACAATCCTCAACCTTCAATACTCAATACTCAATCTTCAATCCTCAGTCCTCAATCATCAATCCTAAATTCTCAGTCGTCAATCCTCAGTCACCAATCCTCAATCTTCAATACTCAATCGTCAATCCTTAGTCCTCAATCCTCAATCCTCAATCCTCAATACTTAATCTTCAATCCTCAATCATCAATCCTCAATCCTCAATATTCAATCATCAATACTCAATCTTCAATCCTCAATCCTCAAACCTCAATTCTCAATCCTCAATCCTCAATCCTCAATCCTCAATCCTCAACCCTCAATCCACAATCCTCAACTTTCTATACTCAATAATCAATCTCCAATCCTAGATCCTCAATCCTCAATCCTCAATCCTCAATCTTCAACCCTGAATCCTCAATCCTCAATACTCAATCCTCAATCTTCAATCCTCAATACTCAATCTTCAATCCTCAATCCTCAATCGTCAATCCTCAATCCTCAATATTCAATCCTCAACACTCAATCTTCAATCCTCAATCCTCAATCCTCAGTCCTCAATCCTCATTCTTCAATCCTCAATACCCAATCCTCAATCTTCAATCCTCAATCCTCAATCCTCAATCCTAATTCATCAATCCTCATTCTTCAATCCTCAATACCCAATCCTCAATTTCAATCCTCAATCCTCAATCCTCATTTCTCAATCCTCAATCCTCAACCCTCAGCCCTCATCCTCCATCCTCAGTACTCAATCCTCTATCCTCAATCTTCAATCCTCAATACTCAATCTTCAATCCTCATTCCACAATCCTCAAACCTCAATCCTCAATCATCAATCCTCAATACTCAATCTGCAATCCTCAATCCTCAAACCTCAATCCTCAATCCTCATTCCTCAATCCTCAATACCCAATCCTCAATCCTCAATCCTCAATCCTCAATCCTCAATCCTCAATATTCAATCATCAATACTCAATCATCAATCCTCAATCTTCAATCCTCAATACTCAATCTTCAATCCTCAATCCTCAATCCTCAATCCTCAAACCTCAATCCTCAATCCTCAATATTCAATCATCAATACTCAATCTTCAATCCTCAATCCTCAAACCTCAATCCTCAATCCTCATTCTTCAATCCTAAATACCCAATCCTCAATCTTCAATCCTCAATCCTCAATCCTCAATTCTCAATCCTCAATCCTTAATCCCCGGACCTCAAACATCAATATTCAGCCCTGAGTCCTCGCCCACAATCCACAACCCTCAATCCGCAGTCCTCAATATTCAATCATCAATATTCAATCTTCAATCCTCAATCCTCAACCCTCAATCCTCAATCCTCAATCCTCAATCTTCAAACCTGAATCCTCAATCCTCAATACTCAATCCTCAATCTTCAATCCTCAATACTCAATCTACAATCCTCAATCCTCAATCCTCAATCCTCAATCTTCAATCCTCAACACTCAATCTTCAATACTCAATCCTCAATCCTCAATCCTCAATCCTCATTCTTCAATCCTCAATACCCAATCCTCAATCTTCAATCCTCAATCCTCAATCCTCAATCCTAATTCCTCAATCCTCATTCTTCAATCCTCAATACCCAATCCTCAATTTCAATCCTCAATCCTCAATCCTCATTTCTCAATCCTCAATCCTCAACCCTCAGCCCTCATCCTCCATCCTCAGTACTCAATCCTCTATCTTCAATCCTCAATACTCAATCTGCAATCCTCAATCCTCAAACCTCAATCCTCAATCCTCATTCCTAAATCCTCAATACCCAATCATCAATCCTCAATCCTCAATCCTCAATCCTCAATCCTCAATCTTCAATCCTCAATACTCAATCTTCAATCCTCATTCCACAATCCTCAAACCTCAATCCTCAATCTTCAATCCTCAATGCTCAATCTGCAATCCTCAATCCTCAAACCTCAATCCTCAATCCTCATTCCTCAATCCTCAATACCCAATCCTCAATCCTCAATCCTCAATCCTCAATCCTCAATATTCAATCATCAATACTCAATCTTCAATCCTCAATCTTCAATCCTCAATACTCAACCTTCAATCCTCAATCCTCAAACCTCAATCCTCAATCCTCATTCCTAAATCCTCAATACCCAATCATCAATCCTCAATCCTCAATCCTCAATCCTCAATCCTCAATCTTCAATCCTCAATACTCAATCTTCAATCCTCATTCCACAATCCTCAAACCTCAATCCTCAATCTTCAATCCTCAATGCTCAATCTGCAATCCTCAATCCTCAAACCTCAATCCTCAATCCTCATTCCTCAATCCTCAATACCCAATCCTCAATCCTCAATCCTCAATCCTCAATCCTCAATATTCAATCATCAATACTCAATCTTCAATCCTCAATCTTCAATCCTCAATACTCAACCTTCAATCCTCAATCCTCAATCCTCAATCCTCAATCCTCAATCCTCAGGTATCAATACTCAATCTACAATATTCAATCCACTATCCTTAATCCTCAATCCACAATCCTCAACCTTCAATACTCAATACGCAATCTTCAATCCTCAATCCTCAATCCTCAATCCTCAATCCTCAATCCTCAATCCTCAATCCTCAATATTCAATCCTCAATACTCAATCTTCAATCATCAATCCTCAATCCTCAATTCTCAGTCGTCAATCCTCAGTCATCAATCCCCAATCTTCAATACTCAATCGTCAATCCTTAGTCCTCAATCCTCAATCCTCAATCCTCGTTCCTCAAACCTCAATCCTCAACCCTCAGTCTTCATCCTCAATCCTCAAACCTCAATCATCAACCCTCAATATTCAATCATCAATACTCAATCTTCAATCCTCAATCCTAAAACCTCAATCCTCAATCCTCATTCTTCAATCCTAAATACCCAATCCTCAATCTTCAATCCTAAATCCTCAATACTCAATTCTCAATCCCCAATCCTTAATCCTCAGACCTCAAACGTCAATATTCAACCCTCAGTCCTCGTTCTCAATCCACAACCCTCAATCCTCAGTCCTCAATATTCAATCATCAATATTCAATCTTCAATCCTCAAACCTCAATCCTCAATCCTCAATCCTCAATCCTCAATCTTCAACCCTGAATCCTCAATCCTCAATACTCAATCCTCAATCTTCAATCCTCAATACTCAATCTTCAATCCTCAATCCTCAATCCTCAATCCTCAATATTCAATCATCAATACTCAATCTTCAATCCTCAATCCTCAATCCTCAATTCTCAATCCTCAATCCTCAATCCTCAATCCTCAATCCTCAATCCTCAATCCACAATCCTCAACCTTCTATACTCAATAATCAATCTCCAATCCTAGATCCTCAATCCTCAATCCTCAATCCTCAATCTTCAACCCTGAATCCTCAATCCTCAATACTCAATACTCAATCTTCAATCCTCGATACTCAATCTTCAATCCTGAATCCTCAAACCTCAATCCTCAATCCTCATTCTTCAATCCTAAATACCCAATCCTCAATCTTCAATCCGCAATCCTCAATCCTCAATCCTCAATCCTCAATCCTCAATCTTCAACCCTGAATCCTCAATCCTCAATACTCAATCCTCAATCTTCAATCCTCAATACTCAATCTTCAATCCTCAATCCTCAATCCTCAATCCTCAATCCTCAACCTTGAATCCTCAACACTCAATCTTCAATCCTCAATCCTCAATCCTCAATCCTCAATCCTCATTCTTCAACCCTCAATACCCCATCCTCAATCTTCAATCCTCAATCCTCAATCCTCAATCCTAATTCCTCAATCCTCATTCTTCAATCCTCAATTCCCAATCCTCAATTTCAATCCTCAATCCTCAATCCTCATTTCTCAATCCTCAATCCTCAGCCCTCAGCCCTCATCCTCCATCCTCAATCCTCAATCCTCAACCCTCAATCTTCAATCCTCAATTCTCACTCTTCAATCCTCGATCCTCAATCATCAATCCTCAATCCTCAATCCTCAGGCATCAATACTCAACCTTCAATGCTCAATCCTCAATCCTCAATCCTCAATCCTCATTCCCCAACCCTCAGTCCTCATTCCTCAAACCTCAATCCTCAACCCTCAGTCCTCATACCCAATTCTCAATTCTCAATCCTCAATCCTCAATCCTCAATCTTCAATCCTCAATAGTCAATCTCCAATCCTCAATCCTCAATCCTCGATCCTCAATCCTCAGGCATCAATACTCAATCTTCAATACTCAATCCTCAATCCTCAGTCCTCAATCCTCAATCCTCAAACCTCAATCCTCAATCCTCAATATTCAATCATCAATACTCAATCTTCGATCCTCAATCCTCAATCCTCAATCCTCAATCCTCAATCCTCAATCCTCAATCCTCAATCCTCAATCCTCAATCCTCAATCCACAATCCTCAACATTCAATACTCAATAATCAATTTCCAATCCTAGATTCTCAATACTCAATCCTCAATTTTCAACCCTGAATCCTCAATCTTCAATACTCAATCCTCAATCTTCAATCCTCAATACTCAATCTTCAATCCTCAATCCTCAATCCTCAATCCTCAATATTCAATCATCAATACTCAATCTTCAATACTCAATCCTCAATCCTCAATCCTCAATTCTCAATCCTCAATCCTCAATCCTCAATCCGCAGTATTCAATCCTCAATGCTCAATCTTCAATCAGCAATCCTCAATCCTCAATTCTCAGTCGTCAATCCTCAGTCATCAATCCTCAATCTTCAATCCTCAATCCTCAATATTCAATCCTCAATACTCAATCTTCAATCATCATCCTCAATCCTCAATTCTCAGTCGTCAATCCTCAGTCATCAATCCTCAATCTTCAATACTCAATCGTCAATCCTTAGTCCTCAATCCTCAATCCTCAATCCTCGTTCCTCAAACCTCAATCCTCAACCCTCAGTCTTCATCGTCAATCCTCAAACCTCAATCCTCAATCCTCAATATTCAATCATCAATACTCAATCTTCAATCCTCAATCCTCAAACCTGAATCCTCAATCCTCATTCTTCAATCCTAAATACCCAATCCTCAATCTTCAATCCGCAATCCTCAATCATCAATCCTCAATCCTCAATCCTCAACCTTCAACCCTGAATCCTCAATCCTCAATACTCAATACTCAATCTTCAATACTCAATCCTCAATCCTCAATCCTCAATCCTCAATCCTCAAACCTCAATCCTCAATCCTCAATATTCAATCATCAATACTCAATCTTCGATCCACAATCCTCAATCCTCAATCCTCAATCCTCAATCCTCAATCCTCAATCCTCAATCCTCAATCCTCAATCCTCAATCCACAATCCTCAACATTCAATACTCAATAATCAATTTCCAATCCTAGATTCTCAATACTCAATCCTCAATTTTCAACCCTGAATCCTCAATCTTCAATACTCAATCCTCAATCTTCAATCCTCAATACTCAATCTTCAATCCTCAATCCTCAATCCTCAATCCTCAATATTCAATCATCAATACTCAATCTTCAATACTCAATCCTCAATCCTCAATTCTCAATCCTCAATCCTCAATCCGCAATCCTCAATCCTCAATCCTCAATCCTCATTCCTCAAACCTCAATCCTCAACCCTCAGTCTTCATCCTCAATCCTCAAACCTCAATCCTCAATCCTCAATATTCAATCATCAATACTCAACCTTCAATCCTCAATCCTCAATCCTCAAACCTCAATCCTCAATCCTCATTCTTCAATCCTAAATACCCAATCCTCAATCTTCAATCCGCAATCCTCAATCCTCAATCCTCAATCCTCAATCCTCAATCTTCAACCCTGAATCCTCAATCCTCAATACTCAATCCTCAATCTTCTATCCTCAATTCTAATTCCTCAATCCTCATTCTTCAATCATCAATACCCAATCCTCAATTTCAATCCTCAATCCCCAATCCTCATTTCTCAATCCTCAATCCTCAACCCTCAGCCCTCATCCTCAATCCTCAATCTTCAACCCTGAATCCTCAATCCTCAATACTCAATCCTCAATCTTCAATCCTCAATCCTAATTCCTCAATCCTCATTCTTCAATCCTCAATACCCAATCCTCAATTTCAATCCTCAATCCTCAATCCTCAGTCCTCAATCCTCAATCCTCTGGCATTAATACTCAATCTACAGTATTCAATCCTCAATCCTTAATCCTCAATCCACAATCCTCAACCTTCAATACTCAATACTCAATCTTCAATCCTCAATCCTCAATCCTCAATCCTCAACCCTCAATCCTCAATCCTCAATATTCAATCCTCAACACTCAATCCTCTATCCTCAATCCTCAATCTTCAACCCTCAGCACTCAATCCTCAATCCTCAATCCTCAATCCTCAATCCTCAACCCTCAATCTTCAATCCTCATCACTAATCTTCAATCGTCAGTCCTCAATCCTCAATCCTCAATCCTCATTCTTCAATCCTCAATACCCAATCCTCAATCTTCAGTCCTCAATCCTCAATCCTCAATCCTAATTCCTCAATCCTCATTCTTCAATCCTCATTACCCAATCCTCAATTTCAATCCTCAATCCTCAATCCTCATTTCTCAATCCTCAATCCTCAACCCTCAGCCCTCATCCTCCATCGTCAATCCTCAATCCTCAATCCTCAATCTTCAATCCTCAATTCTCAATCTTCAATCCTCGATCCTCAATCATCAATCCTCAATCCTCAATCCACAGGCATCAATACTCAATCTTCAATGCTCAATCCTCAATCCTCAATCCTCAATCCTCATTACCCAACCCTCAATCCTCATTCCTCAAACCTCAATCCTCAACCCTCAGTCCTCATACTCAATACTCAATTCTCAATCCTGAATCCTCAATCCTCAATCTTCATTCCTCAATAATCAATCTCCAATCCTCAATCCTCAATCCTCGATACTCAATCCTCAGGCATCAATACTCAATCTTCAATACTCAATCCTCAATCCTCAATCCTCAATCCTCAATCCTCAAACCTCAATCCTCAATCCTCAATATTCAATCGTCAATACTCAATCTTCAATCCTCAATCCTCAATCCTCAATCCTCAATCCTCAATCCTCAATCCTCAATATTCAATCATCAATACTCAATTTTCAAACCTCAATCTTCAATCCTCATTACTCAATCTTCAATCCTCAATCCTCAATCCTCAATCCTCAATCCTCAATCCTCAGGCATCAATACTCAATCTACAATATTCAATCCTCAATCCTTAATCCTCAATCCACAATCCTCAACCTTCAATACTCAATACTCAATCTTCAATCCTCAATCCTCAATCCTCAATCCTCAATCCTCAATCCTCAATCCGCAATATTCAATCCTCAATACTCAGTCTTCAATCATCAATCCTCAATCCTCAATTCTCAGTCGTCAATCCTCAGTCATCAATCCTCAATCGTCAATACTCAATCGTCAATCCTTAGTCCACAATCCTCAATCCTCAATCCTCGTTCCTCAAACCTCAATCCTCAATCCTAATTCCTCAATCCTCATTCTTCAATCCTCAATACCCAATCCTCAATTTCAATCCTCAATCCTCAATCCTCAATCCTCAATCCTCAATCCTCAATCCTCAATCCTCAATATTCAATCATCAATACTCAATCTTCAAACCTCAATCTTCAATCCTCAATACTCAATCTTCAATCCTTAATCCTCAATCCTCATTCCTCAATCCTCAATCCTCAATCTTCAACCCTGAATCCTCAATCCTCAATACTCAATCTTCAATCCTCAATCCTCAATCCTCAATTCTCAATCCTCAATCCTCAATCCTCAATCCTCAATCCTCAATCCTCAATCCACAATCCTCAACCTTCTATACTCAATAATCAATCTCCAATCCTAGATCCTCAATCCTCAATCCTCAATCCTCAATCTTCAACCCTGAATCCTCAATCCTCAATACTCAATACTCAATCTTCAATCCTCGATACTCAATCTTCAATCCTCAATCCTCAATCCTCTATCCTCAATCCTCAATCTTCAACCCTCAACACTCAATCCTCAATCCTCAATCCTCAATCCTCAATCCTAAACCCTCAATCTTCAATCCTCATTACTAATCTTCAATCCTCAATCCTCAATCCTCAATCCTCAATCCTCATTCTTCAATCCTCAATACCCAATCCTCAATCTTCGATCCTCAATCCTCAATCCTAATTCCTCAATCCTCATTCTTCAATCCTCAATACACAATCCTCAATTTCAATCCTCAATCCTCAATCCTCATTTCTCAATCCTCAATCCTCAACCCTCAGCCCTCATCCTCCATCCTCAATCCTCAATCCTCAATCCTCAATCTTCAATCCTCAATTCTCAATCTTCAATCCTCGATCCTCAATCATCAATCCTCAATCCTCAATCCTCAGGCATCAATACTCAATCTTCAATGCTCAATCCTCAATCCTCAATCCTCAATCCTCATTCCCCAACCCTCAATCCTCATTCCTCAAACCTCAATCCTCAACCCTCAGTCCTCATACTCAATTCTCAATTCTCAATCCTCAATCCTCAATCCTCAATCTTCAATCCTCAATAATCAATCTCCAATCCTCAATCCTCAATCCTCGATCCTCAATCCTCAGGCATCAATACTCAAATCTCAATCTTCAATCCTCAATCCTCAATCCTCAATCCTCAATCCTCAATCCTCAGGCATCAATACTCAATCTACAATATTCAATCCTCAATCCTTAATCCTCAATCCTCAATCCTCAATCCTCAAGATTCAATCATCAATACTCAATCTTCAAACCTCAATCTTCAATCCTCAATACTCAATCTTCAATCCTTAATCCTCAATCCTCATTCCTCAATCCTCAATCCTCAATCTTCAACCCTGAATCCTCAATCCTCAATACTCAATCTTCAATCCTCAATCCTCAATCCTCAATTCTCAATCCTCAATCCTCAATCCTCAATCCTCAATCCTCAATCCTCAATCCACAATCCTCAACCTTCTATACTCAATAATCAATCTCCAATCCTAGATCCTCAATCCTCAATCCTCAATCCTCAATCTTCAACCCTGAATCCTCAATCCTCAATACTCAATACTCAATCTTCAATCCTCGATACTCAATCTTCAATCCTCAATCCTCAATCCTCTATCCTCAATCCTCAATCTTCAACCCTCAACACTCAATCCTCAATCCTCAATCCTCAATCCTCAATCCTCAACCCTCAATCTTCAAGCCTCACTACTAATCTTCAATCCTCAATCCTCAATCCTCAATCCTCAATCCTCATTCTTCAATCCTCAATATCCAATCCTCAATCTTCGATCCTCAATCCTCAATCCTAATTCCTCAATCCTCATTCTTCAATCCTCAATACACAATCCTCAATTTCAATCCTCAATCCTCAATCCTCATTTCTCAATCCTCAATCCTCAACCATCAGCCCTCATCCTCCATCCTCAATCCTCAATCCTCAATCCTCAATCTTCAATCCTCAATTCTCAATCTTCAATCCTCGATCCTCAATCATCAATCCTCAATCCTCAATCCTCAGGCATCAATACTCAATCTTCAATGCTCAATCCTCAATCCTCAATCCTCAATCCTCATTCCCCAACCCTCAATCCTCATTCCTCAAACCTCAATCCTCAACCCTCAGTCCTCATACTCAATTCTCAATTCTCAATCCTCAATCCTCAATCCTCAATCTTCAATCCTCAATAATCAATCTCCAATCCTCAATCCTCAATCCTCGATCCTCAATCCTCAGGCATCAATACTCAAATCTCAATCTTCAATCCTCAATCCTCAATCCTCAATCCTCAATCCTCAATCCTCAGGCATCAATACTCAATCTACAATATTCAATCCTCAATCCTTAATCCTCAATCCACAATCCTCAACCTTCAATACTCAATACTCAATCTTCAATCCTCAGTCCTCAATCATCAGTCCTAAATTCTCAGTCGTCAATCCTCAGTCACCAATCCTCAATCTTCAATACTCAATCGTCAATCCTTAGTCCTCAATCCTCAATCCTCAATCCTCAATACTTAATCTTCAATCCTCAATCCTCAATCCTCAATCCTCAATATTCAATCATCAATACTCAATCTTCAATCCTCAATCCTCAATCCTCAATCCTCAATCCTCAATCCTCAACCCTCAATCCTCAATCCTCAATCCTCAATCCACAATCCTCAACCTTCTATACTCAATGATCAATCTCCAATCCTAGATCCTCAATCCTCAACTCTCAATCCTCAATCTTCAACCCTGAATCCTCAATCCTCAATACTCAATCCTCAATCTTCAATCCTCAATACTCAATCTTCAATCCTCAATCCTCAATCGTCAATCCTCAATCCTCAATATTCAATCCTCAACACTCAATCTTCAATCCTCAATCCTCAATCCTCAGTCCTCAATCCTCATTCTTCAATCCTCAATACCCAATCCTCAATCTTCAATCCTCAATCCTCAATCCTCAATCCTAATTCCTCAATCCTCATTCTTCAATCCTCAATACCCAATCCTCAATTTCAATCCTCAATCCTCAATCCTCATTTCTCAATCCTCAATCCTCAACCGTCAGCCCTCATCCTCCATCCTCAGTACTCAATACTCTATCCTCAATCTTCAATCCTCAATACTCAATCTTCAATCCTCATTCCACAATCCTCAAACCTCAATCCTCAATCATCAATCCTCAATACTCAATCTGCAATCCTCAATCCTCAAACCTCAATCCTCAATCCTCATGCCTCAATCCTCAATACCCAATCCTCAATCCTCAATCCTCAATCCTCAATCCTCAATATTCAATCATCAATACTCAATCTTCAATCCTCAATCTTCAATCCTCAATACTCAATCTTCAATCCTCAATCCTCAATCCTCAATCCTCAAACCTCAATCCTCAATCCTCAATATTCAATCATCAATACTCAATCTTCAATCCTCAATCCTCAAACCTCAATCCTCAATCCTCATTCTTCAATCCTAAATACCCAATCCTCAATCTTCAATCCTCAATCCTCAATCCTCAATTCTCAATCCTCAATCCTTAATCCCCGGACCTCAAACATCAATATTCAGCCCTGAGTCCTCGCCCACAATCCACAACCCTCAATCCGCAGTCCTCAATATTCAATCATCAATATTCAATCTTCAATCCTCAATCCTCAATCCTCAATCCTCAATCCTCAATCCTCAATCTTCAACCCTGAATCCTCAATCCTCAATACTCAATCCTCAATCTTCAATCCTCAATACTCAATCTACAATCCTCAATCCTCAATCCTCCATCCTCAATCCTCAATCTTCAATCCTCAACACTCAATCTTCAATACTCAATCCTCAATCCTCAATCCTCAATCCTCAATCCTCATTCTTCAATCCTCAATACCCAATCCTCAATCTTCAATCCTCAATCCTCAATCCTCAATCCTAATTCCTCAATCCTCATTCTTCAATCCTCAATACCCAATCCTCAATTTCAATCCTCAATCCTCAATCCTCATTTCTCAATCCTCAATCCTCAACCCTCAGCCCTCATCCTCCATCCTCAGTACTCAATCCTCTATCCTCAATCTTCAATCCTCAATACTCAATCTTCAATCCTCATTCCTCAATCCTCAATCCTCAATCCTCAATCTTCAATCCTCAATACTCAATCTGCAATCCTCAATCCTCAAACCTCAATCCTCAATCCTCATTCCTCAATCCTCAATACCCAATCCTCAATCCTCAATCCTCAATCCTCAATCCTCAATCCTCAATCCTCAATCTTCAACCCTGAATCCTCAATCCTCAATACTCAATCCTCAATCTCCAATCCTCAATTCTCAATCCTCAATCCTCAATCCTCAATCCTCAATCCTCAATCCTCAATCCTCAATCCTCAATCCACAATCCTCAAGCTTCTATACTCAATAACCAATCTCCAATCCTAGATCCTCAATCCTCAATCCTCAATCCTCAATATTCAAACCTCAATCCTCAATCTTCAATCCTCAATACTCAATCAGCAATCCTCAATCCTCAAACCTCAATCCTCAATCCTCAATCGTCAATCCTCAATCCTCTATCTTCAATCCTCAACACTCAATCTTCAATCCTCAATCCTCAATCCTCAGTCCTCAATCCTCATCCTTCAATCCTCAATATCCAATCCTCAATCTTCAATCCTCAATCCTCAATCCTCAATCCTAAATCCTCAATCCTCATTCTTCAATCCTCAATACCCAATCCTCAATTTCAATCCTCAATTCTCAATCCTCATTTCTCAATCCTCAATCCTCAACCCTCAGCCCTCATCCTCCATCCTCAGTACTCAATCCTCTATCCTCAATCTTCAATCCTCAATACTCAATCTTCAATCCTCATTCCACAATCCTCAAACCTCAATCCTCAATCTTCAATCCTCAATACTCAATCTGCAATCCTCAATCCTCAAACCTCAATCCTCAATCCTCATTCCTCAATCCTCAATACCCAATCCTCAATCCTCAATCCTCAATCCTCAATCCTCAATATTCAATCATCAAAACTCAATCTTCAATCCTCAATCTTCAATCCTCAATACTCAACCTTCAATCCTCAATCCTCAATCCTCAATCCTCAGTCCTCAATCCTCAGGTATCAATACTCAATCTACAATATTCAATCCACTATCCTTAATCCTCTATCCACAATCCTCAACCTTCAATACTCAATACTCAATCTTCAATCATCAATCCTCAATCCTCAATCCTCAATCCTCAATCCTCAATCTTCAATATTCAATCCTCAATACTCAATCTTCAATCATCAATCCTCAATCCTCAATTCTCAGTCGTCAATCCTCAGTCATCAATCCTCAATCTTCAATACTCAATCGTCAATCCTTAGTCCTCAATCCTCAATCCTCAATCCTCGTTCCTCAAGCCTCAATCCTCAACCCTCAGTCTTCATCCTCAATCCTCAAACCTCAATCATCAACCCTCAATATTCAATCATCAATACTCAATCTTCAATCCTGAATCCTAAAACCTCAATCCTCAATCCTCATTCTTCAATCCTAAATACCCAATCCTCAATCTTCAATCCTCAATCCTCAATACTCAAATCTCAATCCTCAATCCTTAATCCTCAGACCTCAAACGTCAATATTCAACCCTCAGTCCTCGTCCTCAATCCACAACCCTCAATCCTCAGTCCTCAATATTCAATCATCAATATTCAATCTTCAATCCTCAATCCTCAATCCTCAATCCTCCATCTTCAATCCTCAATCCTCAATCCTCAATTCTCAATCCTCAATCCTCAATCCTCAATCCTCAATCCTCAATCCTCAATCCACAATCCTCAACCTTCTATACTCAATAATCAATCTCCAATCCTAGATCCTCAATCCTCAATCCTCAATCCTCAATCTTCAACCCTGAATCCTCAATCCTCAATACTCAATACTCAATCTTCAATCCTCGATACTCAATCTTCAATCCTCAATCCTCAATCCTCTATCCTCAATCCTCAATCTTCAACCCTCAACACTCAATCCTCAATCCTCAATCCTCAATCCTCAATCCTCAATCCTCAATCCTCAACCCTCAATCTTCAATCCTCATTACTAATCTTCAATCCTCAATCCTCAATCCTCAATCCTGAATCCTCATTCTTCAATCCTCAATACCCAATCCTCAATCTTCAATCCTCAATCCTCAATCCTAATTCCTCAATCCTCATTCTTCAATCCTCAATACACAATCCTCAATTTCAATCCTCAATCCTCAATCCTCATTTCTCAATCCTCAATCCTCAACCCTCAGCCCTCATCCTCCATCCTCAATCCTCAATCCTCAATCCTCAATCTTCAAACCTCAATTCTCAATCTTCAATCCTCGATCCTCAATCATCAATCCTCAATCCTCAATCCTCAGGCATCAATCCTCAATCCTCATTCCTCAATCCTCAATACCCAATCCTCAATCCTCAATCCTCAATCCTCAATCCTCAATCCTCAATCCTCAATCTTCAACCCTGAATCCTCAATCCTCAATACTCAATCCTCAATCTCCAATCCTCAATTCTCAATCCTCAATCCTCAATCCTCAATCCTCAATCCTCAATCCTCAATCCTCAATCCTCAATCCACAATCCTCAAGCTTCTATACTCAATAACCAATCTCCAATCCTAGATCCTCAATCCTCAATCCTCAATCCTCAATATTCAAACCTCAATCCTCAATCTTCAATCCTCAATACTCAATCAGCAATCCTCAATCCTCAAACCTCAATCCTCAATCCTCAATCGTCAATCCTCAATCCTCTATCTTCAATCCTCAACACTCAATCTTCAATCCTCAATCCTCAATCCTCAGTCCTCAATCCTCATCCTTCAATCCTCAATATCCAATCCTCAATCTTCAATCCTCAATCCTCAATCCTCAATCCTAAATCCTCAATCCTCATTCTTCAATCCTCAATACCCAATCCTCAATTTCAATCCTCAATTCTCAATCCTCATTTCTCAATCCTCAATCCTCAACCCTCAGCCCTCATCCTCCATCCTCAGTACTCAATCCTCTATCCTCAATCTTCAATCCTCAATACTCAATCTTCAATCCTCATCCCACAATCCTCAAACCTCAATCCTCAATCTTCAATCCTCAATACTCAATCTGCAATCCTCAATCCTCAAACCTCAATCCTCAATCCTCATTCCTCAATCCTCAATACCCAATCCTCAATCCTCAATCCTCAATCCTCAATCCTCAATATTCAATCATCAAAACTCAATCTTCAATCCTCAATCTTCAATCCTCAATACTCAACCTTCAATCCTCAATCCTCAATCCTCAATCCTCAATCCTCAATCCTCAGGTATCAATACTCAATCTACAATATTCAATCCACTATCCTTAATCCTCAATCCATAATCCTCAACCTTCAATACTCAATACTCAATCTTCAATCATCAATCCTCAATCCTCAATCCTCAATACTCAATCCTCAATCTTCAATATTCAATCCTCAATACTCAATCTTCAATCATCAATCCTCAATCCTCAATTCTCAGTCGTCAATCCTCAGTCATCAATCCTCAATCTTCAATACTCAATCGTCAATCCTTAGTCCTCAATCCTCAATCCTCAATCCTCGTTCCTCAAGCCTCAATCCTCAACCCTCAGTCTTCATCCTCAATCCTCAAACCTCAATCATCAACCCTCAATATTCAATCATCAATACTCAATCTTCAATCCTGAATCCTAAAACCTCAATCCTCAATCCTCATTCTTCAATCCTAAATACCCAATCCTCAATCTTCAATCCTCAATCCTCAATACTCAAATCTCAATCCTCAATCCTTAATCCTCAGACCTCAAACGTCAATATTCAACCCTCAGTCCTCGTCCTCAATCCACAACCCTCAATCCTCAGTCCTCAATATTCAATCATCAATATTCAATCTTCAATCCTCAATCCTCAATCCTCAATCCTCAATCTTCAATCCTCAATCCTCAATCCTCAATTCTCAATCCTCAATCCTCAATCCTCAATCCTCAATCCTCAATCCTCAATCCACAATCCTCAACCTTCTATACTCAATAATCAATCTCCAATCCTAGATCCTCAATCCTCAATCCTCAATCCTCAATCTTCAACCCTGAATCCTCAATCCTCAATACTCAATACTCAATCTTCAATCCTCGATACTCAATCTTCAATCCTCAATCCTCAATCCTCTATCCTCAATCCTCAATCTTCAACCCTCAACACTCAATCCTCAATCCTCAATCCTCAATCCTCAATCCTCAATCCTCAATCCTCAACCCTCAATCTTCAATCCTCATTACTAATCTTCAATCCTCAATCCTCAATCCTCAATCCTGAATCCTCATTCTTCAATCCTCAATACCCAATCCTCAATCTTCAATCCTCAATCCTCAATCCTAATTCCTCAATCCTCATTCTTCAATCCTCAATACACAATCCTCAATTTCAATCCTCAATCCTCAATCCTCATTTCTCAATCCTCAATCCTCAACCCTCAGCCCTCATCCTCCATCCTCAATCCTCAATCCTCAATCCTCAATCCTCAATCTTCAAACCTCAATTCTCAATCTTCAATCCTCGATCCTCAATCATCAATCCTCAATCCTCAATCCTCAGGCATCAATACTCAATCTTCAATGCTCAATCCTCAATCCTCAATCCTCAATCCTCATTCCCCAACCCTCAATCCTCATTCCTCAAACCTCAATCCTCAACCCTCAGTCCTCATACTCAATTCTCAATCCTCAATCCTCAATCCTCAATCCTCAACCCTCAATCTTCAATCCTCATTACTAATCTTCAATCCTCAATCCTCAATCCTCAATCCTCAATCCTCATTCTTCAATCCTCAATACCCAATCCTCAATCTTCAATCCTCAATCCTCAATCCTAATTCCTCAATCCTCATTCTTCAATCCTCAATACACAGTCCTCAATTTCAATCCTCAATCCTCAATCCTCATTTCTCAATCCTCAATCCTCAACCCTCAGCCCTCATCCTCCATCCTCAATCCTCAATCCTCAATCCTCAATCTTCAAACCTCAATTCTCAATCTTCAATCCTCGATCCTCAATCATCAATCCTCAATCCTCAATCCTCAGGCATCAATACTCAATCTTCAATGCTCGATCCTCAATCCTCAATCCTCAATCCTCATTCCCCAACCCTCAATCCTCATTCCTCAAACCTCAATCCTCAACCCTCAGTCCTCATACTCAATTCTCAATTCTCAATCCTCAATCCTCAATCCTCAATCTTCAATCCTCAATCCTCAAACCTCAATCCTCAATCCTCAATATTCAATCATCAATACTCAATCTTCAATCCTCAATCCTCAATCCTCAATCCTCACTCCTCAATCCTCAATCCTCAGTATTCAATCATCAATAATCAATCTTCAAACCTCAATCTTCAATCCTCAATTCTCAATCTTCAATCCTCAATCCTCAATCCTCAATCCTCAATCCTCAATCCTCAGGCATCAATACTCAATCTACAGTATTCAATCCTCAATCCTTAATCCTCAATCCACAATCCTCAACCTTCAATACTCAATACTCAATCTTCAATCCTCAGTCCTCAATCATCAATCCTAAATTCTCAGTCGTCAATCCTCAGTCACCAATCCTCAATCTTCAATACTCAATCGTCAATCCTTAGTCCTCAATCCTCAATCCTCAATCCTCGTTCCTCAAACCTCAATCCTCAACCCTCAGACTTCATCCTCAATCCTCAAACCTCAATCCTCAATCCTCAATATTCAATCCTCAATACTCAATCTTCAATCCTCATTCCACAATCCTCAAACCTCAATCCTCAATCTTCAATCCTCAATACTCAATCTGCAATCCTCAATCCTCAAACCTCAATCCTCAATCCTCATTCCTCAATCCTCAATACCCAATCCTCAATCCTCAATCCTCAATCCTCAATCCTCAATATTCAGTCATCAATACTCAATATTCAATCATCAATACTCAATCTTCAATCCTCACTCCTCAAACCTCAATCCTCAATCCTCATTCTTCAATCCTAAATACCCAATCCTCAATCTTCAATCCTCAATCCTCAATCCTCAATTCTCAATCCTCAATCCTTAATCCACGGACCTCAAACATCAATATTCAGCCCTGAGTCCTCGCCCACAATCCACAACCCTCAATCCGCAGTCCTCAATATTTAATCATCAATATTCAATCTTCAATCCTCAATCCTCAATCCTCAATCCTCAATCCTCAATCCTCAATCCTCAATCTTCAACCCTGAATCCTCAATCCTCAATACTCAATCCTCCATCTTCAATCCTCAATACTCAATCTTCAATCCTCAATCCTCAATCGTCAATCCTCAATCCTCAATTTTCAATCCTCAACACTCAATCTTCAATCCTCAATCCTCAATCCTCAATCCTCAATCCTCATTCTTCAATCCTCAATACCCAATCCTCAATCTTCAATCCTCAATCCTCAATCCTCAATCCTAATTCCTCAATCCTCATTCTTCAATCCTCAATCCTCAATCCTCAATCCTCAATCCTCAATCTTCAACCCTGAATCCTCAATCCTCAATACTCAATCCTCCATCTTCAATCCTCAATACTCAATCTTCAATCCTCAATCCTCAATCGTCAATCCTCAATCCTCAATTTTCAATCCTCAATCCTCATTCTTCAATCCTCAATACCCAATCCTCAATCTTCAATCCTCAATCCTCAATCCTCAATCCTAATTCCTCAATCCTCATTCTTCAATCCTCAATACCCAATCCTCAATTTCAATCCTCAATCCTCAATCCTCATTTCTCAATCCTCAATCCTCAACCCTCAGCCCTCATACTCCATCCTCAGTACACAATCCTCTATCCTCAATCTTCAATCCTCAATACTCAATCTTCAATCCTCATTCCTCAATCCTCAATCCTCAATCCTCAATCTTCAATCCTCAAACATCTATCCTCAATTCTCAATCCTCAATCCTCAGTCCTCAGTCGTCGAACATCAATCCCCGACTCTTAGCACTCATCCTCAATCCTCATCCCTCAATCCTCAATCCTCAAACCAAAATCCTCTACCGTCAGTCCTCGTCCTCAATCCTCAAACCTCAATCCTCAATCCTCAATATTCAATCATCAATACTCAATCTTCAATCCTCAATCCTCAACCCTCAATCCTCAATCCTCAATCCTCAATATTCAATCATCAATACTCAATCTTCAACCCTCAATCTTCAATCCTCAATACTCAATCTTCAATCCTCAATCCTCAATCCTCAATCCTCAATCCTCAATCCTCAATATTCAATCCTCAATACTCAATCTTCAATCCTCAATCCTCAATCCTCTTATATTCAATCCTCAATACTCAATCTTCAATCATCAATACTCAATCTTCAACCCTCAATCTTCAATCCTCAATACTCAATCCTCAATCCTCAATCCGCAACATTCAATCCGCAATATTCAATCTTCAATACTCAATCTTCAATCAGCAATCCTCAATCCTCAATTCTCAGTCGTCAATCCTCAGTCATCAATCCTCAATCTTCAATACTCAATCGTCAATCCTTAGTCCTCAATCCTCAATCCTCAATCCTCGTTCCTCAAACCTCAATCCTCAACCCTCAGTCTTCATCCTCAATCCTCAAACCTCAATCCTCAATCCTCAATATTCAATTATCAATCCTCAAACCTCAATCCTTAATCCTCACTCTTCAATCCTAAATACCCAATCCTTAATCTTCAATCCTCAATCCTCAATCCTCAATCCTCAATCCTCAATCCTCAACCCTCAATCCTCAATCATCAATCCTCAATCCTCAATCCACAATCCTCAACCTTGAATACTCAATAATCAATCTCCAATCCTAGATCCTCAATCCTCAATCCTCAAACCTCAATCCTCAATCCTCATTCTTCAATCCTTAATACCCAATCCTCAATCTTCAATCCTCAAACATCAATCCTCAATTCTCAATCATCAATCCTCAGTCCTCAGTCGTCGAATCTCAATCCCCGACGCTTAGCCCTCATCCTCAATCCTCAGTCCTCAATCCTCAATCCTCAAACCTAAATCCTCTACCGTCAGTCCTCGTCCTCAATCCTCAAACCTCAATCCTCAACCCTCAGTCTTCATCGTCAATCCTCAATCCTCAATATTCAATCCTCAATACTCAACCTTCAATCATCAATCCTCAATCCTCAATTCTCAGTCGTCAATCCTCAGTCATCATTCCTCAATCTTCAATACTCAATCGTCAATCCTTAGTCCTCAATCCTCAATCCTCAATCCTCGTTCCTCAAACCTCAATCCTCAACCCTCAGACTTCATCCTCAATCCTCAAACCTCAATACTCAATCCTCAATATTCAATCATCAATACTCAATCTTCAATCCTCAATCCTAAAACCTCAATCCTCAATCCTCATTCTTCAATCCTAAATACCCAATCCTCAATCTTCAATCCCCAATCCTCAATACTCAATTCTCAATCCTCAATCCTTAATCCTCAGACCTCGAGCGTCAATATTCAACCCTCAATCCTCAATCCTCAATCCTCAATCCTCAATCCTCAATCCTCAATCCTCAATCCTCAATCCTCAATCCTCAATATTCAATCCTCAATACTCAACCTTCAATCATCAATCCTCAATCCTCAATCCTCAATCCTCAATCCTCAATCCACAATCCTCAAGCTTCTATACTCAATAATCAATCTCCAATCCTAGATCCTCAATCCTCAATACTCAATCCTCAATCCTCAATCCTCAATCTTCAATCCTCAATATTCAATCATCAATACTCAATCTTCAACACTCAAACTTCAATCCTCAATACTCAATCCTCAATCCTCAATCCTCAGGCATCAATACTCAATCTTCAATGCTCAATCCTGAATCCTCAATCCTCAATCCTCATTCCCCAACCCTCAATCCTCATTCCTCAAACCTCAATCCTCAACCCTCAGTCCTCATACTCAATTCTCAATTCTCAATCCTCAATCCTCAATCCTCAATCTTCAATCCTCAATAATCAATCTCCAATCCTCAATCCTCAATCCTCGATCCTCAATCCTCAGGCATCAATTCTCAATCTTCAATACTCAATCCTCAACCCTCAATGCTCAATCCTCAATCCTCAAACCTCAATCCTCAATACTCAATATTCAATCATCAATACTCAATCTTCAATCCTCAATCCTCAATCCTCAATCCTCAATCCTCAATCCTCAATCCTCAATCCTCAATCCTCAATCCTCAATCCTCAATCCTCAATCCTCAATCCTCATTCCTCAATCCTCAATACACAATCCTCAATCTTCAACCCTCAAACATCAATCCTCAATTCTCAATCCTCAATCCTCAGTCCTCAGTCGTCGAATCTCAATCCCCGACGCTTAGCACGCATCCTCAATCCTCAGTCCTCAATCCTCAATCCTCAAACCTAAATCCTCTACCGTCAGTCCTCGTCCTCAATCCTCAAACCTCAATCCCCAATCCTCAATATTCAATCAGCAATACTCAATCTTCAATCCTCAATCCTCAATCCTCAATCCTCAATCCTCAATCCTCAATCCTCAATATTCAATCATCAATACTCAATCTTCAACCCTCAATCTTCAATCCTCAGTACTCAATCTTCCAACCTCAATCCTTAATCCTCAATCCTCAATCCTCAATCCTCAGGCATCAATGCTCAATCTACAATAATCAATCCTCAATCCTTAATCCTCAATCCACAATCCTCAACCTTCAATACTCAATACTCAATCTTCAATCCTCAATCCTCAAGCCTCAATCCTCAATCCTCAATCCTCAATCCGCAATATTCAATCCTCAATACTGAATCTTCAATCATCAATCCTCAATCCTCAATTCTCAGTCGTCAATCCTCAGTCATCAATCCTCAATCTTCAATACTCAATCGTCAATCCTTAGTCCTCAATCCTCAATCCTCAATCCTCGTTCCTCAAACCTCAATCCTCAACCCTCAGACTTCATCCTCAATCCTCAAACCTCAATCCTCAATCCTCAATATTCAATCATCAATTCTCAATCTTCAATCCTCAATCCTCAAGCCTCAATCCTCAATCCTCAATCCTCAATCCGCAATATTCAATCCTCAATACTGAATCTTCAATCATCAATCCTCAATCCTCAATTCTCAGTCGTCAATCCTCAGTCATCAATCCTCAATCTTCAATACTCAATCGTCAATCCTTAGTCCTCAATCCTCAATCCTCAATCCTCGTTCCTCAAACCTCAATCCTCAACCCTCAGACTTCATCCTCAATCCTCAAACCTCAATCCTCAATCCTCAATATTCAATCATCAATTCTCAATCTTCAATCCCCAATCCTCAAACCTCAATCCTCAATCCTCATTCTTCAATCCTAAATACCCAATCCTTAATCTTCAATCCTTAATCCTCAATCCTCCATTCTCAATCCTCAATCCTTAATCCTCAGACCTCAAACATCAATATTCAACCCTCAGTCCTCGTCCTCAATCCACAACCCTCAATCCTCAGTCCTCAATATTCAATCATAAATATTCAATCTTCAATCCTCAATCCTCAATCCTCAATCCTCAATCCTCAATCTTCAACCCTGAATCCTCAATCCTCAATACTCAATCCTCCATCTTCAATCCTCAATACTCAATCTTCAATCCTCAATCCTCAATCGCCAATACTCAATCCTCAATTTTCAATCCTCAACACTCAATCTTCAATCCTCAATCCTCAATCCTCAATCCTCAATCCTCATTCTTCAATACTCAATACCCAATCCTCAATCTTCAATCCTCAATCCTCAATCCTCAATCCTAATTCCTCAATCCTCATTCTTCAATCCTCAATACCCAATCCTCTATTTCAATCCTCAATCCTCAATCCTCATTTCTCAATCCTCAATCCTCAACCCTCAGCCCTCATCCTCCATCCTCAGTACTCAATCCTCTATCCTCAATCTTCAATCCTCAATACTCAATCTTCAATCCTCATTCCTCAATCCTCAATCCTCAATCCTCAATCTTCAATCCTCAAACATCTATCCTCAATTCTCAATCCTCAATCCTCAGTCCTCAGTCGTCGAACATCAATCCCCGACTCTTAGCACTCATCCTCAATCCTCATCCCTCAATCCTCAATCCTCAAACCTAAATCCTCCACCGTCAGTCCTCGTCCTCAATCCTCAAACCTCAATCCTCAATCCTCAATATTCAATCATCAATACTCAATCTTCAATCCTCAATCCTCAATCCTCAATCCTCAATCCTCAATCCTCAATCCTCAATATTCAATCATCAATACTCAATCTTCAACCCTCAATCTTCAATCCTCAATACTCAATCTTCAATCCTCAATCCTCAAACCTCAATCCTCAATCCTCAATCCTCAATCTTCAATCCTCAATACTCAATCTTCAATCCTCAATCCTCAATCCTCTTATATTCAATCCTCAATACTCAATCTTTAATCATCAATACTCAATCTTCAACCCTCAATCTTCAATCCTCAATGCTCAATCTTCAATCCTCAATCCGCAATATTCAATCCGCAATATTCAATCTTCAATACTCAATCTTCAATCAGCAATCCTCAATCCTCAATTCTCAGTCGTCAATCCTCAGTCATCAATCCTCAATCTTCAATACTCAATCGTCAATCCTTAGTCCTCAATCCTCAATCCTCAATCCTCGTTCCTCAAACCGCAATCCTCAACCCTCAGTCTTCATACTCAATCCTCAAACCTCAATCCTCAATCCTCAATATTCAATTATCAATCCTCAAACCTCAATCCTTAATCCTCACTCTTCAATCCTAAATACCCAATCCTTAATCTTCAATCCTCAATCCTCGATCCTCAATCCTCAATCCTCAATCCTCATTCTTCAAACCTCAATACCCAATCCTCAATCTTCAATCCTCAAACATCAATCCTCAATTCTCAATCATCAATCCTCAGTCCTCAGTCGTCGAATCTCAATCCCCGACGCTTAGCCCTCATCCTCAATCCTCAGTCCTCAATCCTCAATCCTCAAACCTAAATCCTCTACCGTCAGTCCTCGTCCTCAATCCTCAAACCTCGATCCTCAACCCTCAGTCTTCATCCTCAATCCTCAAACCTCAATCCTCAATCCTCAATATTCAACCCTCAGCCCTCATCCTCCATCCTCAATCCTCAATCCTCAATCCTCAATCTTGAATCCTCAATTCTCAATCTTCAATCCTCGATCCTCAATCCTCAATCCTCAATATTCAATCATCAATACTCAATCTTCAACCCTCAATCTTCAATCCTCAATACTCAATCTTCAATCCTCAATCCTCAATCCTCAATCCTCAATCCTCAATCCTCAATCCTCAATCCTCAGGCATCAATACTCAATCTACAATGTTGAATCCTCAGTCCTTAATCCTCAATCCACAATCCTCAACCTTCAATACTCAATACTCAATCTTCAATCCTCAATCCTCAATCCTCAATCCTCAATCCTCAATCCTCAATCCTCAGGCATCAATACTCAATCTTCAATGCTCAATCCTCAATCCTCAATCCTCTATCCTCATTCCCCAACCCTCAATCCTCATTCCTCAAACCTCAACTCTGAACCCTCAGTCCTCATACTCAATTCTCAATTCTCAATCCTCAATCCTCAATCCTCAATCTTCAATCCTCAATAATCAATCTCCAATCCTCAATCCTCAATTCTCGATCCTCAATCCTCAGGCATCAATACTCAGTCTTCAATACTCAACCCTCAATCCTCAATCCTCAATCCTCAATCCTCAAACCTCAATCCTCAATCCTCAATGTTCAATCATCAATACTCAATCTTCAATCCGCAATCCTCAATCCTCAATCCTCAACCCTCAATCCTCATTCCTCAAGCCTCAATCCTCAACCCTCAGTCCTCATACTCAATTCTCAATTCTCAATCCTCAATTCTCAATCCTCAATCTTCAGTCCTCAATAATCAATCTCCAATTCTAGATCCTCAATCTTCAGTCCTCAATAATCAATCTCCAATTCTAGATCCTCAATCCCCAATCTTCAATCCTTAATCCTCAATCTTCAATCCCCAATCCCCAGTACTCAATCTTCAATCCTCAATGCTCAATCCTCAATCCTCAATCCTCAGTCCTCAATCCTCAATCCTCAATCCTCAATCCTCAACCCTGAGCCCTCATCCTCCATCCTCAATCCTCAATCCACAATCCTCGATCTTCAATCCTCAATTCTCAATCTTCAATCCTCGATCCTCAATCATCAATCCTCAATCCTCAATCCTCAGGCATCAATACTCAACCTTCAATGCTCAATCCTCAATCCTCAATCCTCAATCCTCATTCCCCAGCCCTCAGTCCTCATTCCTCAAACCTCAATCCTCAACCCTCAGTCCTCATATTCAATTCTCAATTCTCAATCCTCAATCCTCAATCCTCAATCTTCAATCCTCAATAGTCAATCTCCAATCCTCAATCCTCAATCCTCGATCCTCTATCCTCAGGCATCAATACTCAATCTTCAATACTCAATCCTCAATCCTCAATCCTCAGTCCTCAATCCTCAAACCTCAATCCTCAATCCTCAATATTCAATCATCAATACTCAATCTTCGATCCTCAATCCTCAATCCTCAATCCTCAATCCTCAATCCTCAATCCTCAATCCTCTGGCATCAATACTCAATCTACAGTATTCAATCCTCAATCCTTAATCCTCAATCCTCATTTCTCAATCCTCAATCCTCAACCATCAGCCCTTATCCTCCATCGTCAATCCTCAATCCTCAATCCTCAATCTTCAATCCTCAATTCTCAATCTTCAATCCTCGATCCTCAATCATCAATCCTCAATCCTCAATCCACAGGCATCAATACTCAATCTTCAATGCTCAATCCTCAATCCTCAATCCTCAATCCTCATTACCCAACCCTCAATCCTCATTCCTCAAACCTCAATCCTCAACCCTCAGTCCTCATACTCAATACTCAATTCTCAATCCTGAATCCTCAATCCTCAATCTTCATTCCTCAATAATCAATCTCCAATCCTCAATCCTCAATCCTCGATACTCAATCCTCAGGCATCAATACTCAATCTTCAATACTCAATCCTCAATCCTCAATCCTCAATCCTCAATCCTCAATCCTCAATCCTCAACCCTCAATCCTCAATCATCAATCCTCAATCCTCAATCCACAATCCTCAACCTTGAATACTCAATAATCAATCTCCAATCCTAGATCCTCAATCCTCAATCCTCAAACCTCAATCCTCAATCCTCATTCTTCAATCCTTAATACCCAATCCTCAATCTTCAATCCTCAAACATCAATCCTCAATTCTCAATCATCAATCCTCAGTCCTCAGTCGTCGAATCTCAATCCCCGACGCTTAGCCCTCATCCTCAATCCTCAGTCCTCAATCCTCAATCCTCAAACCTAAATCCTCTACCGTCAGTCCTCGTCCTCAATCCTCAAACCTCAATCCTCAACCCTCAGTCTTCATCCTCAATCCTCAATCCTCAATATTCAATCCTCAATACTCAACCTTCAATCATCAATCCTCAATCCTCAATTCTCAGTCGTCAATCCTCAGTCATCATTCCTCAATCTTCAATACTCAGTCGTCAATCCTTAGTCCTCAATCCTCAATCCTCAATCCTCGTTCCTCAAACCTCAATCCTCAACCCTCAGACTTCATCCTCAATCCTCAAACCTCAATACTCAATCCTCAATATTCAATCATCAATACTCAATCTTCAATCCTCAATCCTAAAACCTCAATCCTCAATCCTCATTCTTCAATCCTAAATACCCAATCCTCAATCTTCAATCCCCAATCCTCAATACTCAATTCTCAATCGTCAATCCTTAATCCTCAGACCTCGAACGTCAATATTCAACCCTCAATCCTCAATCCTCAATCCTCAATCCTCAATCCTCAATCCTCAATCCTCAATCCTCAATCCTCAATCCTCAATATTCAATCCTCAATACTCAACCTTCAATCATCAATCCTCAATCCTCAATCCTCAATCCTCAATCCTCAATCCACAATCCTCAAGCTTCTATACTCAATAATCAATCTCCAATCCTAGATCCTCAATCCTCAATACTCAATCCTCAATCCTCAATCCTCAATCTTCAATCCTCAATATTCAATCATCAATACTCAATCTTCAACACTCAAACTTCAATCCTTAATACTCAATCCTCAATCCTCAATCCTCAGGCATCAATACTCAATCTTCAACGCTCAATCCTGAATCCTCAATCCTCAATCCTCATACCCCAACCCTCAATCCTCATTCCTCAAACCTCAATCCTCAACCCTCAGTCCTCATACTCAATTCTCAATTCTCAATCCTCAATCCTCAATCCTCAATCTTCAATCCTCAATAATCAATCTCCAATCCTCAATCCTCAATCCTCGATCCTCAATCCTCAGGCATCAATTCTCAATCTTCAATACTCAATCCTCAACCCTCAATGCTCAATCCTCAATCCTCAAACCTCAATCCTCAATACTCAATATTCAATCATCAATACTCAATCTTCAATCCTCAATCCTCAATCCTCAATCCTCAATCCTCAATCCTCAATCCTCAATCCTCAATCCTCAATCCTCAATCCTCAATCCTCAATCCTCAATCCTCATTCCTCAATCCTCAATACACAATCCTCAATCTTCAACCCTCAAACATCAATCCTCAATTCTCAATCCTCAATCCTCAGTCCTCAGTCGTCGAATCTCAATCCCCGACGCTTAGCACGCATCCTCAATCCTCAGTCCTCAATCCTCAATCCTCAAACCTAAATCCTCTACCGTCAGTCCTCGTCCTCAATCCTCAAACCTCAATCCCCAATCCTCAATATTCAATCAGCAATACTCAATCTTCAATCCTCAATCCTCAATCCTCAATCCTCAATCCTCAATCCTCAATCCTCAATATTCAATCATCAATACTCAATCTTCAACCCTCAATCTTCAATCCTCAGTACTCAATCTTCCATCCTCAATCCTTAATCCTCAATCCTCAATCCTCAATCCTCAGGCATCAATGCTCAATCTACAATAATCAATCCTCAATCCTTAATCCTCAATCCACAATCCTCAACCTTCAATACTCAATACTCAATCTTCAATCCTCAATCCTCAAGCCTCAATCCTCAATCCTCAATCCTCAATCCGCAATATTCAATCCTCAATACTGAATCTTCAATCATCAATCCTCAATCCTCAATTCTCAGTCGTCAATCCTCAGTCATCAATCCTCAATCTTCAATACTCAATCGTCAATCCTTAGTCCTCAATCCTCAATCCTCAATCCTCGTTCCTCAAACCTCAATCCTCAACCCTCAGACTTCATCCTCAATCCTCAAACCTCAATCCTCAATCCTCAATATTCAATCATCAATTCTCAATCTTCAATCCCCAATCCTCAAACCTCAATCCTCAATCCTCATTCTTCAATCCTAAATACCCAATCCTTAATCTTCAATCCTTAATCCTCAATCCTCCATTCTCAATCCTCAATCCTTAATCCTCAGACCTCAAACATCAATATTCAACCCTCAGTCCTCGTCCTCAATCCACAACCCTCAATCCTCAGTCCTCAATATTCAATCATAAATATTCAATCTTCAATCCTCAATCCTCAATCCTCAATCCTCAATCCTCAATCTTCAACCCTGAATCCTCAATCCTCAATACTCAATCCTCCATCTTCAATCCTCAATACTCAATCTTCAATCCTCAATCCTCAATCGCCAATACTCAATCCTCAATTTTCAATCCTCAACACTCAATCTTCAATCCTCAATCCTCAATCCTCAATCCTCAATCCTCATTCTTCAATCCTCAATACCCAATCCTCAATCTTCAATCCTCAATCCTCAATCCTCAATCCTAATTCCTCAATCCTCATTCTTCAATCCTCAATACCCAATCCTCTATTTCAATCCTCAATCCTCAATCCTCATTTCTCAATCCTCAATCCTCAACCCTCAGCCCTCATCCTCCATCCTCAGTACTCAATCCTCTATCCTCAATCTTCAATCCTCAATACTCAATCTTCAATCCTCATTCCTCAATCCTCAATCCTCAATCCTCAATCTTCAATCCTCAAACATCTATCCTCAATTCTCAATCCTCAATCCTCAGTCCTCAGTCGTCGAACATCAATCCCCGACTCTTAGCACTCATCCTCAATCCTCATCCCTCAATCCTCAATCCTCAAACCTAAATCCTCTACCGTCAGTCCTCGTCCTCAATCCTCAAACCTCAATCCTCAATCCTCAATATTCAATCATCAATACTCAATCTTCAATCCTCAATCCTCAATCCTCAATCCTCAATCCTCAATCCTCAATCCTCAATATTCAATCATCAATACTCAATCTTCAACCCTCAATCTTCAATCCTCAATACTCAATCTTCAATCCTCAATCCTCAAACCTCAATCCTCAATCCTCAATCCTCAATATTCAATCCTCAATACTCAATCTTCAATCCTCAATCCTCAATCCTCTTATATTCAATCCTCAATACTCAATCTTTAATCATCAATACTCAATCTTCAACCCTCAATCTTCAATCCTCAATGCTCAATCTTCAATCCTCAATCCGCAATATTCAATCCGCAATATTCAATCTTCAATACTCAATCTTCAATCAGCAATCCTCAATCCTCAATTCTCAGTCGTCAATCCTCAGTCATCAATCCTCAATCTTCAATACTCAATCGTCAATCCTTAGTCCTCAATCCTCAATCCTCAATCCTCGTTCCTCAAACCTCAATCCTCAACCCTCAGTCTTCATACTCAATCCTCAAACCTCAATCCTCAATCCTCAATATTCAATTATCAATCCTCAAACCTCAATCCTTAATCCTCACTCTTCAATCCTAAATACCCAATCCTTAATCTTCAATCCTCAATCCTCGATCCTCAATCCTCAATCCTCAATCCTCATTCTTCAAACCTCAATACCCAATCCTCAATCTTCAATCCTCAAACATCAATCCTCAATTCTCAATCATCAATCCTCAGTCCTCAGTCGTCGAATCTCAATCCCCGACGCTTAGCCCTCATCCTCAATCCTCAGTCCTCAATCCTCAATCCTCAAACCTAAATCCTCTACCGTCAGTCCTCGTCCTCAATCCTCAAACCTCGATCCTCAACCCTCAGTCTTCATCCTCAATCCTCAAACCTCAATCCTCAATCCTCAATATTCAACCCTCAGCCCTCATCCTCCATCCTCAATCCTCAATCCTCAATCCTCAATCTTGAATCCTCAATTCTCAATCTTCAATCCTCGATCCTCAATCCTCAATCCTCAATATTCAATCATCAATACTCAATCTTCAACCCTCAATCTTCAATCCTCAATACTCAATCTTCAATCCTCAATCCTCAATCCTCAATCCTCAATCCTCAATCCTCAATCCTCAATCCTCAGGCATCAATACTCAATCTACAATGTTGAATCCTCAGTCCTTAATCCTCAA
Organism: Calliopsis andreniformis; assembly: GCF_051401765.1. NCBI lineage: Eukaryota > Metazoa > Arthropoda > Insecta > Hymenoptera > Andrenidae > Calliopsis > Calliopsis andreniformis. The sequence continues at coordinate 1,740,073 of NW_027480455.1, read as the reverse complement.
TCCACAATCCTCAACCTTCAATACTCAATACTCAATCTTCAATCCTCAATCCTCAATCCTCAATCCTCAATCCTCAATCCTCAATCCTCAGGCATCAATACTCAATCTTCAATGCTCAATCCTCAATCCTCAATCCTCTATCCTCATTCCCCAACCCTCAATCCTCATTCCTCAAACCTCAACTCTGAACCCTCAGTCCTCATACTCAATTCTCAATTCTCAATCCTCAATCCTCAATCCTCAATCTTCAATCCTCAATAATCAATCTCCAATCCTCAATCCTCAATACTCGATCCTCAATCCTCAGGCATCAATACTCAGTCTTCAATACTCAACCCTCAATCCTCAATCCTCAATCCTCAATCCTCAAACCTCAATCCTCAATCCTCAATGTTCAATCATCAATACTCAATCTTCAATCCGCAATCCTCAATCCTCAATCCTCAACCCTCAATCCTCATTCCTCAAGCCTCAATCCTCAACCCTCAGTCCTCATACTCAATTCTCAATTCTCAATCCTCAATTCTCAATCCTCAATCTTCAGTCCTCAATAATCAATCTCCAATTCTAGATCCTCAATCTTCAGTCCTCAATAATCAATCTCCAATTCTAGATCCTCAATCCCCAATCTTCAATCCTTAATCCTCAATCTTCAATCCCCAATCCCCAGTACTCAATCTTCAATCCTCAATGCTCAATCCTCAATCCTCAATCCTCAGTCCTCAATCATCAATCCTCAATCCTCAATCCTCAACCCTGAGCCCTCATCCTCCATCCTCAATCCTCAATCCACAATCCTCGATCTTCAATCCTCAATTCTCAATCTTCAATCCTCGATCCTCAATCATCAATCCTCAATCCTCAATCCTCAGGCATCAATACTCAACCTTCAATGCTCAATCCTCAATCCTCAATCCTCAATCCTCATTCCCCAGCCCTCAGTCCTCATTCCTCAAACCTCAATCCTCAACCCTCAGTCCTCATATTCAATTCTCAATTCTCAATCCTCAATCCTCAATCCTCAATCTTCAATCCTCAATAGTCAATCTCCAATCCTCAATCCTCAATCCTCGATCCTCAATCCTCAGGCATCAATACTCAATCTTCAATACTCAATCCTCAATCCTCAATCCTCAGTCCTCAATCCTCAAACCTCAATCCTCAATCCTCAATATTCAATCATCAATACTCAATCTTCGATCCTCAATCCTCAATCCTCAATCCTCAATCCTCAATCCTCAATCCTCAATCCTCTGGCATCAATACTCAATCTACAGTATTCAATCCTCAATCCTTAATCCTCAATCCACAATCCTCAACATTCAATACTCAATACTCAATCGTCAATCCTCAATCCTCAATCCTCAATCCTCAACCCTCAATCCTCAATCCTCAATACTCAATCCTCAATACTCAATCTTCAATCACAAATCCTCAATCCTCAATTCTCAGTCGTCAATCCTCAGTCGCCAATCCTCAATCTTCAATACTCAATCGTCAATCCTTAGTCCTCAATCCTCAATCCTCAATCCTCGTTCCTCAAACCTCAATCCTCAACCCTCAGACTTCATCCTCAATCCTCAATCCTCAGTCCTCAATATTCAATCATCAATATTCAATCTTCAATCCGCAATCCTCAATCCTCAATTCTCAATCCTCAATCCTCAATCTTCAACCCTGAATCCTCAATCCTCCATACTCAATCCTCAATCTTCAATCCTCAATACTCAATCTTCAATCCTCAATCCTCAATCCTCAATCCTCAATATTCAATCGTCAATACTCAATCCTCAATCCTCAATCCTCAATCCTCAATTCTCAATCCTCAATCCTCAATCCTCAATCCTCAATCCTCAATCCTCAATCCACAATCCTCAACCTTCTATACTCAATAATCAATCTCCAATCCTAGATCCTCAATCCTCAATCCTCAATCCTCAATCTTCAACCCTGAATCCTCTATCCTCAATACTCAATCCTCAATCTTCAATCCTCAATGCTCAATCTTCAATCCTCAATCCTCAATCCTCTATCCTCAATCCTCAATCTTCAACCCTCAACACTCAATCCTCAATCCTCAATCCTCAATCCTCAATCCTCAACCCTCAATCTTCAATCCTCATCACTAATCTACAATCGTCAATCCTCAATCCTCAATCCTCAACCCTCATTCTTCAATCCTCAATACCCAATCCTCAATCTTCAGTCCTCAATCCACAATCCTCAATCCTAATTCCTCAATCCTCATTCTTCAATCCTCAATACCCAATCCTCAATTTCAATCCTCAATCCTCAATCCTCATTTCTCAATCCTCAATCCTCAACCCTCAGCCCTCATCCTCCATCGTCAATCCTCAATCCTCAATCCTCAATCTTCAATCCTCAATTCTCAATCTTCAATCCTCGATCCTCAATCATCAATCCTCAATCCTCAATCCACAGGCATCAATACTCAATCTTCAATGCTCAATCCTCAATCCTCAATCCTCAATCCTCATTACCCAACCCTCAATCCTCATTCCTCAAACCTCAATCCTCAACCCTCAGTCCTCATACTCAATACTCAATTCTCAATCCTGAATCCTCAATCCTCAATCTTCATTCCTCAATAATCAATCTCCAATCCTCAATCCTCAATCCTCGATACTCAATCCTCAGGCATCAATACTCAATCTTCAATACTCAATCCTCAATCCTCAATCCTCAATCCTCAATCCTCAAACCTCAATCCTCAATCCTCAATATTCAATCATCAATACTCAATCTTCAATCCTCAATCCTCAATCCTCAATCCTCAATCCTCAATCCTCAATCCTCAATATTCAATCATCAATACTCAATTTTCAAACCTCAATCTTCAATCCTCATTACTCAATCTTCAATCCTCAATCCTCAATCCTCAATCCTCAATCCTCAATCCTCAGGCATCAATACTCAATCTACAATATTCAATCCTCAATCCTTAATCCTCAATCCACAATCCTCAACCTTCAATACTCAATACTCAATCTTCAATCCTCAATCCTCAATCCTCAATCCTCAATCCTCAATCCTCAATTCGCAATATTCAATCCTCAATACTCAATCTTCAATCATCAATCCTCAATCCTCAATTCTCAGTCGTCAATCCTCAGTCATCAATCCTCAATCTTCAATACTCAATCGTCAATCCTTAGTCCACAATCCTCAATCCTCAATCCTCGTTGCTCAAACCTGAATCCTCAATCCTAATTCCTCAATCCTCATTCTTCAATCCTCAATACCCAATCCTCAATTTCAATCCTCAATCCTCAATCCTCAATCCCCAATCCTCAATCCTCAATCCTCAATCCTCAATATTCAATCATCAATACTCAATCTTCAAACCTCAATCTTCAATCCTCAATACTCAATCTTCAATCCTTAATCCTCAATCCTCATTCCTCAATCCTCAATCCTCAATCTTCAACCCTGAATCCTCAATCCTCAATACTCAATCTTCAATCCTCAATCCTCAATCCTCAATTCTCAATCCTCAATCCTCAATCCTCAATCCTCAATCTTCAATCCTCAACACTCAATCTTCAATACTCAATCCTCAATCCTCAATCCTCAATCCTCATTCTTCAATCCTCAATACCCAATCCTCAATCTTCAATCCTCAATCCTCAATCCTCAGTCCTAATCCCTCAATCCTCATTCTTCAATCCTCAATACCCAATCCTCAATTTCAATCCTCAATCCTCAATCCTCATTTCTCAATCCTCAGTCCTCAACCCTCAGCCCTCATCCTCCATCCTCAGTACTCAATCCTCTATCCTCAATCTTCAATCCTCAATACTCAATCTTCAATCCTCATTCCTCAATCCTCAATCCTCAATCCTCAATCTTCAATCCTCAATACTCAATCTGCAATCCTCAATCCTCAAACCTCAATCATCAATCCTCAATCCTCAATCCTCAATCTTCAATCCTCAATTCTCGATCTTCAATCCTCGATCCTCAATCATCAATCCTCAATCCTCAATCCACAGGCATCAATACTCAATCTTCAATGCTCAATCCTCAATCCTCAATCCTCAATCCTCATTACCCAACCCTCAATCCTCATTCCTCAAACCTCAATCCTCAACCCTCAGTCCTCATACTCAATACTCAATACTCAATCCTGAATCCTCAATCCTCAATCTTCATTCCTCAATAATCAATCTCCAATCCTCAATCCTCAATCCTCGATACTCAATCCTCAGGCATCAATACTCAATCTTCAATACTCAATCCTCAATCCTCAATCCTCAATCCTCAATCCTCAAACCTCAATCCTCAATCCTCAATATTCAATCATCAATACTCAATCTTCAATCCTCAATCCTCAATCCTCAATCCTCAATCCTCAATCCTCAATCCTCAATATTCAATCATCAATACTCAATTTTCAAACCTCAATCTTCAATCCTCATTACTCAGTCTTCAATCCTCAATCCTCAATCCTCAATCCTCAATCCTCAATCCTCAGGCATCAGTACTCAATCTACAATATTCAATCCTCAATCCTTAATCCTCAATCCACAATCCTCAACCTTCAATACTCAATACTCAATCTTCAATCCTCAATCCTCAATACTCAATCCTCAATCCTCAATCCTCAATCCGCAATATTCAATCCTCAATACTCAGTCTTCAATCATCAATCCTCAATCCTCAATTCTCATTCGCAATCCTCAGTCATCAATCCTCAATCTTCAATACTCAATCGTCAATCCTTAGTCCACAATCCTCAATCCTCAATCCTCGTTCCTCAAACCTCAATCCTCAATCCTAATTCCTCAATCCTCATTCTTCAATCCACAATACCCAATACTCAATTTCAATCCTCAATCCTCAATCCTCAATCCTCAATCCTCAATCCTCAATCCTCAATCCTCAATATTCAATCATCAATACTCAATCTTCAAACCTCAATCTTCAATCCTCAATACTCAATCTTCAATCCTTAATCCTCAATCCTCATTCCTCAATCCTCAATCCTCAATCTTCAACCCTGAATCCTCAATCCTCAATACTCAATCCTCAATCTTCAATCCTCAATACTCAATCTTCAATCCTCAATCCTCAATCGTCAATCCTCAATCCTCAATCCTCAATCCTCAATCCTCAATATTCAATCCTCAATACTCAACCTTCAATCATCAATCCTCAATCCTCAATCCTCAATCCTCAATCCTCAATCCACAATCCTCAAGCTTCTATACTCAATAATCAATCTCCAATCCTAGATCCTCAATCCTCAATACTCAATCCTCAATCCTCAATCCTCAATCTTCAATCCTCAATATTCAATCATCAATACTCAATCTTCAACACTCAAACTTCAATCCTTAATACTCAATCCTCAATCCTCAATCCTCAGGCATCAATACTCAATCTTCAATGCTCAATCCTGAATCCTCAATCCTCAATCCTCATACCCCAACCCTCAATCCTCATTCCTCAAACCTCAATCCTCAACCCTCAGTCCTCATACTCAATTCTCAATTCTCAATCCTCAATCCTCAATCCTCAATCTTCAATCCTCAATAATCAATCTCCAATCCTCAATCCTCAATCCTCGATCCTCAATCCTCAGGCATCAATTCTCAATCTTCAATACTCAATCCTCAACCCTCAATGCTCAATCCTCAATCCTCAAACCTCAATCCTCAATACTCAATATTCAATCATCAATACTCAATCTTCAATCCTCAATCCTCAATCCTCAATCCTCAATCCTCAATCCTCAATCCTCAATCCTCAATCCTCAATCCTCAATCCTCAATCCTCAATCCTCAATCCTCATTCCTCAATCCTCAATACACAATCCTCAATCTTCAACCCTCAAACATCAATCCTCAATTCTCAATCCTCAATCCTCAGTCCTCAGTCGTCGAATCTCAATCCCCGACGCTTAGCACGCATCCTCAATCCTCAGTCCTCAATCCTCAATCCTCAAACCTAAATCCTCTACCGTCAGTCCTCGTCCTCAATCCTCAAACCTCAATCCCCAATCCTCAATATTCAATCAGCAATACTCAATCTTCAATCCTCAATCCTCAATCCTCAATCCTCAATCCTCAATCCTCAATCCTCAATATTCAATCATCAATACTCAATCTTCAACCCTCAATCTTCAATCCTCAGTACTCAATCTTCCATCCTCAATCCTTAATCCTCAATCCTCAATCCTCAATCCTCAGGCATCAATGCTCAATCTACAATAATCAATCCTCAATCCTTAATCCTCAATCCACAATCCTCAACCTTCAATACTCAATACTCAATCTTCAATCCTCAATCCTCAAGCCTCAATCCTCAATCCTCAATCCTCAATCCGCAATATTCAATCCTCAATACTGAATCTTCAATCATCAATCCTCAATCCTCAATTCTCAGTCGTCAATCCTCAGTCATCAATCCTCAATCTTCAATACTCAATCGTCAATCCTTAGTCCTCAATCCTCAATCCTCAATCCTCGTTCCTCAAACCTCAATCCTCAACCCTCAGACTTCATCCTCAATCCTCAAACCTCAATCCTCAATCCTCAATATTCAATCATCAATTCTCAATCTTCAATCCCCAATCCTCAAACCTCAATCCTCAATCCTCATTCTTCAATCCTAAATACCCAATCCTTAATCTTCAATCCTTAATCCTCAATCCTCCATTCTCAATCCTCAATCCTTAATCCTCAGACCTCAAACATCAATATTCAACCCTCAGTCCTCGTCCTCAATCCACAACCCTCAATCCTCAGTCCTCAATATTCAATCATAAATATTCAATCTTCAATCCTCAATCCTCAATCCTCAATCCTCAATCCTCAATCTTCAACCCTGAATCCTCAATCCTCAATACTCAATCCTCCATCTTCAATCCTCAATACTCAATCTTCAATCCTCAATCCTCAATCGCCAATACTCAATCCTCAATTTTCAATCCTCAACACTCAATCTTCAATCCTCAATCCTCAATCCTCAATCCTCAATCCTCATTCTTCAATCCTCAATACCCAATCCTCAATCTTCAATCCTCAATCCTCAATCCTCAATCCTAATTCCTCAATCCTCATTCTTCAATCCTCAATACCCAATCCTCTATTTCAATCCTCAATCCTCAATCCTCATTTCTCAATCCTCAATCCTCAACCCTCAGCCCTCATCCTCCATCCTCAGTACTCAATCCTCTATCCTCAATCTTCAATCCTCAATACTCAATCTTCAATCCTCATTCCTCAATCCTCAATCCTCAATCCTCAATCTTCAATCCTCAAACATCTATCCTCAATTCTCAATCCTCAATCCTCAGTCCTCAGTCGTCGAACATCAATCCCCGACTCTTAGCACTCATCCTCAATCCTCATCCCTCAATCCTCAATCCTCAAACCTAAATCCTCTACCGTCAGTCCTCGTCCTCAATCCTCAAACCTCAATCCTCAATCCTCAATATTCAATCATCAATACTCAATCTTCAATCCTCAATCCTCAATCCTCAATCCTCAATCCTCAATCCTCAATCCTCAATATTCAATCATCAATACTCAATCTTCAACCCTCAATCTTCAATCCTCAATACTCAATCTTCAATCCTCAATCCTCAAACCTCAATCCTCAATCCTCAATCCTCAATATTCAATCCTCAATACTCAATCTTCAATCCTCAATCCTCAATCCTCTTATATTCAATCCTCAATACTCAATCTTTAATCATCAATACTCAATCTTCAACCCTCAATCTTCAATCCTCAATGCTCAATCTTCAATCCTCAATCCGCAATATTCAATCCGCAATATTCAATCTTCAATACTCAATCTTCAATCAGCAATCCTCAATCCTCAATTCTCAGTCGTCAATCCTCAGTCATCAATCCTCAATCTTCAATACTCAATCGTCAATCCTTAGTCCTCAATCCTCAATCCTCAATCCTCGTTCCTCAAACCTCAATCCTCAACCCTCAGTCTTCATACTCAATCCTCAAACCTCAATCCTCAATCCTCAATATTCAATTATCAATCCTCAAACCTCAATCCTTAATCCTCACTCTTCAATCCTAAATACCCAATCCTTAATCTTCAATCCTCAATCCTCGATCCTCAATCCTCAATCCTCAATCCTCATTCTTCAAACCTCAATACCCAATCCTCAATCTTCAATCCTCAAACATCAATCCTCAATTCTCAATCATCAATCCTCAGTCCTCAGTCGTCGAATCTCAATCCCCGACGCTTAGCCCTCATCCTCAATCCTCAGTCCTCAATCCTCAATCCTCAAACCTAAATCCTCTACCGTCAGTCCTCGTCCTCAATCCTCAAACCTCGATCCTCAACCCTCAGTCTTCATCCTCAATCCTCAAACCTCAATCCTCAATCCTCAATATTCAACCCTCAGCCCTCATCCTCCATCCTCAATCCTCAATCCTCAATCCTCAATCTTGAATCCTCAATTCTCAATCTTCAATCCTCGATCCTCAATCCTCAATCCTCAATATTCAATCATCAATACTCAATCTTCAACCCTCAATCTTCAATCCTCAATACTCAATCTTCAATCCTCAATCCTCAATCCTCAATCCTCAATCCTCAATCCTCAATCCTCAATCCTCAGGCATCAATACTCAATCTACAATGTTGAATCCTCAGTCCTTAATCCTCAATCCACAATCCTCAACCTTCAATACTCAATACTCAATCTTCAATCCTCAATCCTCAATCCTCAATCCTCAATCCTCAATCCTCAATCCTCAGGCATCAATACTCAATCTTCAATGCTCAATCCTCAATCCTCAATCCTCTATCCTCATTCCCCAACCCTCAATCCTCATTCCTCAAACCTCAACTCTGAACCCTCAGTCCTCATACTCAATTCTCAATTCTCAATCCTCAATCCTCAATCCTCAATCTTCAATCCTCAATAATCAATCTCCAATCCTCAATCCTCAATACTCGATCCTCAATCCTCAGGCATCAATACTCAGTCTTCAATACTCAACCCTCAATCCTCAATCCTCAATCCTCAATCCTCAAACCTCAATCCTCAATCCTCAATGTTCAATCATCAATACTCAATCTTCAATCCGCAATCCTCAATCCTCAATCCTCAACCCTCAATCCTCATTCCTCAAGCCTCAATCCTCAACCCTCAGTCCTCATACTCAATTCTCAATTCTCAATCCTCAATTCTCAATCCTCAATCTTCAGTCCTCAATAATCAATCTCCAATTCTAGATCCTCAATCTTCAGTCCTCAATAATCAATCTCCAATTCTAGATCCTCAATCCCCAATCTTCAATCCTTAATCCTCAATCTTCAATCCCCAATCCCCAGTACTCAATCTTCAATCCTCAATGCTCAATCCTCAATCCTTAATCCTCAGTCCTCAATCATCAATCCTCAATCCTCAATCCTCAACCCTGAGCCCTCATCCTCCATCCTCAATCCTCAATCCACAATCCTCGATCTTCAATCCTCAATTCTCAATCTTCAATCCTCGATCCTCAATCATCAATCCTCAATCCTCAATCCTCAGGCATCAATACTCAACCTTCAATGCTCAATCCTCAATCCTCAATCCTCAATCCTCATTCCCCAGCCCTCAGTCCTCATTCCTCAAACCTCAATCCTCAACCCTCAGTCCTCATATTCAATTCTCAATTCTCAATCCTCAATCCTCAATCCTCAATCTTCAATCCTCAATAGTCAATCTCCAATCCTCAATCCTCAATCCTCGATCCTCAATCCTCAGGCATCAATACTCAATCTTCAATACTCAATCCTCAATCCTCAATCCTCAGTCCTCAATCCTCAAACCTCAATCCTCAATCCTCAATATTCAATCATCAATACTCAATCTTCGATCCTCAATCCTCAATCCTCAATCCTCAATCCTCAATCCTCAATCCTCAATCCTCTGGCATCAATACTCAATCTACAGTATTCAATCCTCAATCCTTAATCCTCAATCCACAATCCTCAACATTCAATACTCAATACTCAATCGTCAATCCTCAATCCTCAATCCTCAATCCTCAACCCTCAATCCTCAATCCTCAATACTCAATCCTCAATACTCAATCTTCAATCACAAATCTTCAATCCTCAATTCTCAGTCGTCAATCCTCAGTCGCCAATCCTCAATCTTCAATACTCAATCGTCAATCCTTAGTCCTCAATCCTCAATCCTCAATCCTCGTTCCTCAAACCTCAATCCTCAACCCTCAGACTTCATCCTCAATCCTCAATCCTCAGTCCTCAATATTCAATCATCAATATTCAATCTTCAATCCGCAATCCTCAATCCTCAATTCTCAATCCTCAATCCTCAATCTTCAACCCTGAATCCTCAATCCTCCATACTCAATCCTCAATCTTCAATCCTCAATACTCAATCTTCAATCCTCAATCCTCAATCCTCAATCCTCAATATTCAATCGTCAATACTCAATCCTCAATCCTCAATCCTCAATCCTCAATTCTCAATCCTCAATCCTCAATCCTCAATCCTCAATCCTCAATCCTCAATCCACAATCCTCAACCTTCTATACTCAATAATCAATCTCCAATCCTAGATCCTCAATCCTCAATCCTCAATCCTCAATCTTCAACCCTGAATCCTCTATCCTCAATACTCAATCCTCAATCTTCAATCCTCAATGCTCAATCTTCAATCCTCAATCCTCAATCCTCTATCCTCAATCCTCAATCTTCAACCCTCAACACTCAATCCTCAATCCTCAATCCTCAATCCTCAATCCTCAACCCTCAATCTTCAATCCTCATCACTAATCTACAATCGTCAATCCTCAATCCTCAATCCTCAACCCTCATTCTTCAATCCTCAATACCCAATCCTCAATCTTCAGTCCTCAATCCACAATCCTCAATCCTAATTCCTCAATCCTCATTCTTCAATCCTCAATACCCAATCCTCAATTTCAATCCTCAATCCTCAATCCTCATTTCTCAATCCTCAATCCTCAACCCTCAGCCCTCATCCTCCATCGTCAATCCTCAATCCTCAATCCTCAATCTTCAATCCTCAATTCTCAATCTTCAATCCTCGATCCTCAATCATCAATCCTCAATCCTCAATCCACAGGCATCAATACTCAATCTTCAATGCTCAATCCTCAATCCTCAATCCTCAATCCTCATTACCCAACCCTCAATCCTCATTCCTCAAACCTCAATCCTCAACCCTCAGTCCTCATACTCAATACTCAATTCTCAATCCTGAATCCTCAATCCTCAATCTTCATTCCTCAATAATCAATCTCCAATCCTCAATCCTCAATCCTCGATACTCAATCCTCAGGCATCAATACTCAATCTTCAATACTCAATCCTCAATCCTCAATCCTCAATCCTCAATCCTCAAACCTCAATCCTCAATCCTCAATATTCAATCATCAATACTCAATCTTCAATCCTCAATCCTCAATCCTCAATCCTCAATCCTCAATCCTCAATCCTCAATATTCAATCATCAATACTCAATTTTCAAACCTCAATCTTCAATCCTCATTACTCAATCTTCAATCCTCAATCCTCAATCCTCAATCCTCAATCCTCAATCCTCAGGCATCAATACTCAATCTACAATATTCAATCCTCAATCCTTAATCCTCAATCCACAATCCTCAACCTTCAATACTCAATACTCAATCTTCAATCCTCAATCCTCAATCCTCAATCCTCAATCCTCAATCCTCAATTCGCAATATTCAATCCTCAATACTCAATCTTCAATCATCAATCCTCAATCCTCAATTCTCAGTCGTCAATCCTCAGTCATCAATCCTCAATCTTCAATACTCAATCGTCAATCCTTAGTCCACAATCCTCAATCCTCAATCCTCGTTCCTCAAACCTGAATCCTCAATCCTAATTCCTCAATCCTCATTCTTCAATCCTCAATACCCAATCCTCAATTTCAAACCTCAATCTTCAATCCTCAATACTCAATCTTCAATCCTTAATCCTCAATCCTCATTCCTCAATCCTCAATCCTCAATCTTCAACCCTGAATCCTCAATCCTCAATACTCAATCTTCAATCCTCAATCCTCAATCCTCAATTCTCAATCCTCAATCCTCAATCCTCAATCCTCAATCTTCAATCCTCAACACTCAATCTTCAATACTCAATCCTCAATCCTCAATCCTCAATCCTCATTCTTCAATCCTCAATACCCAATCCTCAATCTTCAATCCTCAATCCTCAATCCTCAGTCCTAATCCCTCAATCCTCATTCTTCAATCCTCAATACCCAATCCTCAATTTCAATCCTCAATCCTCAATCCTCATTTCTCAATCCTCAGTCCTCAACCCTCAGCCCTCATCCTCCATCCTCAGTACTCAATCCTCTATCCTCAATCTTCAATCCTCAATACTCAATCTTCAATCCTCATTCCTCAATCCTCAATCCTCAATCCTCAATCTTCAATCCTCAATACTCAATCTGCAATCCTCAATCCTCAAACCTCAATCATCAATCCTCAATCCTCAATCCTCAATCTTCAATCCTCAATTCTCGATCTTCAATCCTCGATCCTCAATCATCAATCCTCAATCCTCAATCCACAGGCATCAATACTCAATCTTCAATGCTCAATCCTCAATCCTCAATCCTCAATCCTCATTACCCAACCCTCAATCCTCATTCCTCAAACCTCAATCCTCAACCCTCAGTCCTCATACTCAATACTCAATACTCAATCCTGAATCCTCAATCCTCAATCTTCATTCCTCAATAATCAATCTCCAATCCTCAATCCTCAATCCTCGATACTCAATCCTCAGGCATCAATACTCAATCTTCAATACTCAATCCTCAATCCTCAATCCTCAATCCTCAATCCTCAAACCTCAATCCTCAATCCTCAATATTCAATCATCAATACTCAATCTTCAATCCTCAATCCTCAATCCTCAATCCTCAATCCTCAATCCTCAATCCTCAATATTCAATCATCAATACTCAATTTTCAAACCTCAATCTTCAATCCTCATTACTCAGTCTTCAATCCTCAATCCTCAATCCTCAATCCTCAATCCTCAATCCTCAGGCATCAGTACTCAATCTACAATATTCAATCCTCAATCCTTAATCCTCAATCCACAATCCTCAACCTTCAATACTCAATACTCAATCTTCAATCCTCAATCCTCAATACTCAATCCTCAATCCTCAATCCTCAATCCGCAATATTCAATCCTCAATACTCAGTCTTCAATCATCAATCCTCAATCCTCAATTCTCATTCGCAATCCTCAGTGATCAATCCTCAATCTTCAATACTCAATCGTCAATCCTTAGTCCACAATCCTCAATCCTCAATCCTCGTTCCTCAAACCTCAATCCTCAATCCTAATTCCTCAATCCTCATTCTTCAATCCTCAATACCCAATACTCAATTTCAATCCTCAATCCTCAATCCTCAATCCTCAATCCTCAATCCTCAATCCTCAATCCTCAATATTCAATCATCAATACTCAATCTTCAAACCTCAATCTTCAATCCTCAATACTCAATCTTCAATCCTTAATCCTCAATCCTCATTCCTCAATCCTCAATCCTCAATCTTCAACCCTGAATCCTCAATCCTCAATACTCAATCCTCAATCTTCAATCCTCAATACTCAATCTTCAATCCTCAATCCTCAATCGTCAATCCTCAATCCTCAATATTCAATCCTCAACACTCAATCTTCAATCCTCAATCCTCAATCCTCAGTCCTCAATCCTCATTCTTCAATCCTCAATACCCAATCCTCAATCTTCAATCCTCAATCCTCAATCCTCAATCCTAATTCATCAATCCTCATTCTTCAATCCTCAATACCCAATCCTCAATTTCAATCCTCAATCCTCAATCCTCATTTCTCAATCCTCAATCCTCAACCCTCAGCCCTCATCCTCCATCCTCAGTACTCAATCCTCTATCCTCAATCTTCAATCCTCAATACTCAATCTTCAATCCTCATTCCACAATCCTCAAACCTCAATCCTCAATCCTCATTCCTCAATCCTCAATACCCAATCCTCAATCTTCAATCCTCAATCCTCAATCCTCAATCCTAATTCATCAATCCTCATTCTTCAATCCTCAATACCCAATCCTCAATCCTCAAACCTCAATCCTCAATCCTCATTCCTCAATCCTCAATACCCAATCCTCAATCCTCAATCCTCAATCCTCAATCCTCAATCCTCAATATTCAATCATCAATACTCAATCATCAATCCTCAATCTTCAATCCTCAATACTCAATCTTCAATCCTCAATCCTCAATCCTCAATCCTCAAACCTCAATCCTCAATCCTCAATATTCAATCATCAATACTCAATCTTCAATCCTCAATCCTCAAACCTCAATCCTCAATCCTCATTCTTCAATCCTAAATACCCAATCCTCAATCTTCAATCCTCAATCCTCAATCCTCAATTCTCAATCCTCAATCCTTAATCCCCGGACCTCAAACATCAATATTCAGCCCTGAGTCCTCGCCCACAATCCACAACCCTCAATCCGCAGTCCTCAATTTTCAATCATCAATATTCAATCTTCAATCCTCAATCCTCAACCCTCAATCCTCAATCCTCAATCCTCAATCTTCAAACCTGAATCCTCAATCCTCAATACTCAATCCTCAATCTTCAATCCTCAATACTCAATCTACAATCCTCAATCCTCAATCCTCAATCCTCAATCTTCAATCCTCAACACTCAATCTTCAATACTCAATCCTCAATCCTCAATCCTCAATCCTCATTCTTCAATCCTCAATACCCAATCCTCAATCTTCAATCCTCAATCCTCAATCCTCAATCCTAATTCCTCAATCCTCATTCTTCAATCCTCAATACCCAATCCTCAATTTCAATCCTCAATCCTCAATCCTCATTTCTCAATCCTCAATCCTCAACCCTCAGCCCTCATCCTCCATCCTCAGTACTCAATCCTCTATCCTCAATCTTCAATCCTCAATACTCAATCTTCAATCCTCATTCCTCAATCCTCAATCCTCAATCCTCAATCTTCAATCCTCAATACTCAATCTGCAATCCTCAATCCTCAAACCTCAATCCTCAATCCTCATTCCTCAATCCTCAATACCCAATCATCAATCCTCAATCCTCAATCCTCAATCCTCAATCCTCAATCCTCAATCTTCAACCCTGAATCCTCAATCCTCAATACTCAATCCTCAATCTCCAATCCTCAACTCTCAATCCTCAATCCTCAATCCTCAATCCTCAATCCTCAATCCTCAATCCTCAATCCACAATCCTCAAGCTTCTATACTCAATAACCAGTCTCCAATCCTAGATCCTCAATCCTCAATCCTCAATCCTCAATCTTCAAACCTCAATCCTCAATCTTCAATCCTCAATACTCAATCTGCAATCCTCAATCCTCAAACCTCAATCCTCAATCCTCAATCGTCAATCCTCAATCCTCAATCTTCAATCCTCAACACTCAATCTTCAATCCTCAATCCTCAATCCTCAGTCCTCAATCCTCATTCTTCAATCCTCAATACCCAATCCTCAATCTTCAATCCTCAATCCTCAATCCTCAATCCTCAATACTCAATCTTCAATCCTCATTCCACAATCCTCAAACCTCAATCCTCAATCTTCAATCCTCAATGCTCAATCTGCAATCCTCAATCCTCAAACCTCAATCCTCAATCCTCATTCCTCATTCCTCAATACCCAATCCTCAATCCTCAATCCTCAATCCTCAATCCTCAATATTCAATCATCAATACTCAATCTTCAATCCTCAATCTTCAATCCTCATTACTCAGTCTTCAATCCTCAATCCTCAATCCTCAATCCTCAATCCTCAATCCTCAGGCATCAATACTCAATCTACAATATTCAATCCTCAATCCTTAATCCTCAATCCACAATCCTCAACCTTCAATACTCAATACTCAATCTTCAATCCTCAATCCTCAATCCTCAATCCTCAATCCTCAATCCTCAATCCGCAATATTCAATCCTCAATACTCAGTCTTCAATCATCAATCCTCAATCCTCAATTCTCATTCGCAATCCTCAGTCGTCAATCCTCAATCTTCAATACTCAATCGTCAATCCTTAGTCCACAATCCTCAATCCTCAATCCTCGTTCCTCAAACCTCAATCCTCAATCCTAATTCCTCAATCCTCATTCTTCAATCCTCAATACCCAATACTCAATTTCAATCCTCAATCCTCAATCCTCAATCCTCAATCCTCAATCCTCAATCCTCAATCCTCAATATTCAATCATCAATACTCAATCTTCAAACCTCAATCTTCAATCCTCAATACTCAATCATCAATCCTTAATCCTCAATCCTCATTCCTCAATCCTCAATCCTCAATCTTCAACCCTGAATCCTCAATCCTCAATACTCAATCTTCAATCCTCAATCCTCAATCCTCAATTCTCAATCCTCAATCCTCAATCTTCATTCCTCAATCCTCAATCCTCAATCCACAATCCTCAACCTTCTATACTCAATAATCAATCTCCAATCCTAGATCCTCAATCCTCAATCCTCAATCCTCAATCTTCAACCCTGAATCCTCAATCCTCAATACTCAATACTCAATCTTCAATCCTCGATACTCAATCTTCAATCCTCAATCCTCAATCCTCTATCCTCAATCCTCAATCTTCAACCCTCAACACTCAATCCTCAATCCTCAATCCTCAATCCTCAATCCTCAACCCTCAATCTTCAATCCTCATTACTAATATTCAATCCTCAATCCTCAATCCTCAATCCTCAATCCTCATTCTTCAATCCTCAATACCCAATCCTCAATCTTCAATCCTCAATCCTCAATCCTAATTCCTCAATCCTCATTCTTCAATCCTCAATACACAATCCTCAATTTGAATCCTCAATCCTCAATCCCCATTTCTCAATCCTCAATCCTCAACCCTCAGCCCTCATCCTCCATCCTCAATCCTCAATCCTCAATCCTCAATCTTCAATCCTCAATTCTCAATCTTCAATCCTCGATCCTCAATCATCAATCCTCAATCCTCAATCCTCAGGCATCAATACTCAATCTTCAATGCTCAATCCTCAATCCTCAATCCTCAATCCTCATTCCCCAAACCTCAATCCTCATTCCTCAAACCTCAATCCTCAACCCTCAGTCCTCATACTCAATTCTCAATACTCAATCCTCAATCCTCAATCCTCAATCTTCAATCCTCAATAATCAATCACCAATCCTCAATCCTCAATACTCGATCCTCAATCCTCAGGCATCAATACTCAATTCTCAATCTTCAATCCTCAATCCTCAATCCTCAATCCTCAATCCTCAATCCTCAGGCATCAATACTCAATCTACAATATTCAATCCTCAATCCTTAATCCTCAATCCACAATCCTCAACCTTCAATACTCAATACTCAATCTTCAATCCTCAGTCCTCAATCATCAATCCTAAATTCTCAGTCGTCAATCCTCAGTCACCAATCCTCAATCTTCAATACTCAATCGTCAATCCTTAGTCCTCAATCCTCAATCCTCAATCCTCAATACTTAATCTTCAATCCTCAATCTTCAATCCTCAATCCTCAATATTCAATCATCAATACTCAATCTTCAATCCGCAATCCTCAAACCTCAATTCTCAATCCTCAATCCTCAATCCTCAATCCTCAATCCTCAACCCTCAATCCACAATCCTCAACCTTCTATACTCAATAATCAATCTCCAATCCTAGATCCTCAATCCTCAATCCTCAATCCTCAATCTTCAACCCTGAATCCTCAATCCTCAATACTCAATCCTCAATCTTCAATCCTCAATACTCAATCTTCAATCCTCAATCCTCAATCGTCAATCCTCAATCCTCAATATTCAATCCTCAACACTCAATCTTCAATCCTCAATCCTCAATCCTCAGTCCTCAATCCTCATTCTTCAATCCTCAATACCCAATCCTCAATCTTCAATCCTCAATCCTCAATCCTCAATCCTAATTCATCAATCCCCTTTCTTCAATCCTCAATACCCAATCCTCAATTTCAATCCTCAATCCTCAATCCTCATTTCTCAATCCTCAATCCTCAACCCTCAGCCCTCATCCTCCATCCTCAGTACTCAATCCTCTATCCTCAATCTTCAATCCTCAATACTCAATCTTCAATCCTCATTCCACAATCCTCAAACCTCAATCCTCAATCATCAATCCTCAATACTCAATCTGCAATCCTCAATCCTCAAACCTCAATCCTCAATCCTCATTCCTCAATCCTCAATACCCAATCCTCAATCCTCAATCCTCAATCCTCAATCCTCAATCCTCAATATTCAATCATCAATACTCAATCATCAATCCTCAATCTTCAATCCTCAATACTCAATCTTCAATCCTCAATCCTCAATCCTCAATCCTCAAACCTCAATCCTCAATCCTCAATATTCAATCATCAATACTCAATCTTCAATCCTCAATCCTCAAACCTCAATCCTCAATCCTCATTCTTCAATCCTAAATACCCAATCCTCAATCTTCAATTCTCAATCCTCAATCCTCAATTCTCAATCCTCAATCCTTAATCCCCGGACCTCAAACATCAATATTCAGCCCTGAGTCCTCGCCCACAATCCACAACCCTCAATCCGCAGTCCTCAATATTCAATCATCAATATTCAATCTTCAATCCTCAATCCTCAACCCTCAATCCTCAATCCTCAATCCTCAATCTTCAAACCTGAATCCTCAATCCTCAATACTCAATCCTCAATCTTCAATCCTCAATACTCAATCTACAATCCTCAATCCTCAATCCTCAATCCTCAATCTTCAATCCTCAACACTCAATCTTCAATACTCAATCCTCAATCCTCAATCCTCAATCCTCATTCTTCAATCCTCAATACCCAATCCTCAATCTTCAATCCTCAATCCTCAATCCTCAGTCCTAATCCCTCAATCCTCATTCTTCAATCCTCAATACCCAATCCTCAATTTCAATCCTCAATCCTCAATCCTCATTTCTCAATCCTCAGTCCTCAACCCTCAGCCCTCATCCTCCATCCTCAGTACTCAATCCTCTATCCTCAATCTTCAATCCTCAATACTCAATCTTCAATCCTCATTCCTCAATCCTCAATCCTCAATCCTCAATCTTCAATCCTCAATACTCAATCTGCAATCCTCAATCCTCAAACCTCAATCATCAATCCTCAATCCTCAATCCTCAATCTTCAATCCTCAATTCTCGATCTTCAATCCTCGATCCTCAATCATCAATCCTCAATCCTCAATCCACAGGCATCAATACTCAATCTTCAATGCTCAATCCTCAATCCTCAATCCTCAATCCTCATTACCCAACCCTCAATCCTCATTCCTCAAACCTCAATCCTCAACCCTCAGTCCTCATACTCAATACTCAATACTCAATCCTGAATCCTCAATCCTCAATCTTCATTCCTCAATAATCAATCTCCAATCCTCAATCCTCAATCCTCGATACTCAATCCTCAGGCATCAATACTCAATCTTCAATACTCAATCCTCAATCCTCAATCCTCAATCCTCAATCCTCAAACCTCAATCCTCAATCCTCAATATTCAATCATCAATACTCAATCTTCAATCCTCAATCCTCAATCCTCAATCCTCAATCCTCAATCCTCAATCCTCAATATTCAATCATCAATACTCAATTTTCAAACCTCAATCTTCAATCCTCATTACTCAGTCTTCAATCCTCAATCCTCAATCCTCAATCCTCAATCCTCAATCCTCAGGCATCAGTACTCAATCTACAATATTCAATCCTCAATCCTTAATCCTCAATCCACAATCCTCAACCTTCAATACTCAATACTCAATCTTCAATCCTCAATCCTCAATACTCAATCCTCAATCCTCAATCCTCAATCCGCAATATTCAATCCTCAATACTCAGTCTTCAATCATCAATCCTCAATCCTCAATTCTCATTCGCAATCCTCAGTCATCAATCCTCAATCTTCAATACTCAATCGTCAATCCTTAGTCCACAATCCTCAATCCTCAATCCTCGTTCCTCAAACCTCAATCCTCAATCCTAATTCCTCAATCCTCATTCTTCAATCCTCAATACCCAATCCTCAATCTTCAATCCTCAATACTCAATCTTCAATCCTCAATCCTCAATCGTCAATCCTCAATCCTCAATATTCAATCCTCAACACTCAATCTTCAATCCTCAATCCTCAATCCTCAGTCCTCAATCCTCATTCTTCAATCCTCAATACCCAATCCTCAATCTTCAATCCTCAATCCTCAATCCTCAATCCTAATTCATCAATCCTCATTCTTCAATCCTCAATACCCAATCCTCAATTTCAAACCTCAATCCTCAATCCTCATTTCTCAATCCTCAATCCTCAACCCTCAGCCCTCATCCTCCATCCTCAGTACTCAATCCTCTATCCTCAATCTTCAATCCTCAATACTCAATCTTCAATCCTCATTCCACAATCCTCAAACCTCAATCCTCAATCCTCATTCCTCAATCCTCAATACCCAATCCTCAATCTTCAATCCTCAATCCTCAATCCTCAATCCTAATTCATCAATCCTCATTCTTCAATCCTCAATACCCAATCCTCAATCCTCAAACCTCAATCCTCAATCCTCATTCCTCAATCCTCAATACCCAATCCTCAATCCTCAATCCTCAATCCTCAATCCTCAATCCTCAATATTCAATCATCAATACTCAATCATCAATCCTCAATCTTCAATCCTCAATACTCAATCTTCAATCCTCAATCCTCAATCCTCAATCCTCAAACCTCAATCCTCAATCCTCAATATTCAATCATCAATACTCAATCTTCAATCCTCAATCCTCAAACCTCAATCCTCAATCCTCATTCTTCAATCCTAAATACCCAATCCTCAATCTTCAATCCTCAATCCTCAATCCTCAATTCTCAATCCTCAATCCTTAATCCCCGGACCTCAAACATCAATATTCAGCCCTGAGTCCTCGCCCACAATCCACAACCCTCAATCCGCAGTCCTCAATTTTCAATCATCAATATTCAATCTTCAATCCTCAATCCTCAACCCTCAATCCTCAATCCTCAATCCTCAATCTTCAAACCTGAATCCTCAATCCTCAATACTCAATCCTCAATCTTCAATCCTCAATACTCAATCTACAATCCTCAATCCTCAATCCTCAATCCTCAATCTTCAATCCTCAACACTCAATCTTCAATACTCAATCCTCAATCCTCAATCCTCAATCCTCATTCTTCAATCCTCAATACCCAATCCTCAATCTTCAATCCTCAATCCTCAATCCTCAATCCTAATTCCTCAATCCTCATTCTTCAATCCTCAATACCCAATCCTCAATTTCAATCCTCAATCCTCAATCCTCATTTCTCAATCCTCAATCCTCAACCCTCAGCCCTCATCCTCCATCCTCAGTACTCAATCCTCTATCCTCAATCTTCAATCCTCAATACTCAATCTTCAATCCTCATTCCTCAATCCTCAATCCTCAATCCTCAATCTTCAATCCTCAATACTCAATCTGCAATCCTCAATCCTCAAACCTCAATCCTCAATCCTCATTCCTCAATCCTCAATACCCAATCATCAATCCTCAATCCTCAATCCTCAATCCTCAATCCTCAATCCTCAATCTTCAACCCTGAATCCTCAATCCTCAATACTCAATCCTCAATCTCCAATCCTCAACTCTCAATCCTCAATCCTCAATCCTCAATCCTCAATCCTCAATCCTCAATCCTCAATCCACAATCCTCAAGCTTCTATACTCAATAACCAGTCTCCAATCCTAGATCCTCAATCCTCAATCCTCAATCCTCAATCTTCAAACCTCAATCCTCAATCTTCAATCCTCAATACTCAATCTGCAATCCTCAATCCTCAAACCTCAATCCTCAATCCTCAATCGTCAATCCTCAATCCTCAATCTTCAATCCTCAACACTCAATCTTCAATCCTCAATCCTCAATCCTCAGTCCTCAATCCTCATTCTTCAATCCTCAATACCCAATCCTCAATCTTCAATCCTCAATCCTCAATCCTCAATCCTAATTCCTCAATCCTCATTCTTCAATCCTCAATACCCAATCCTCAATTTCAATCCTCAATTCTCAATCCTCATTTCTCAATCCTCAATCCTCAACCCTCAGCCCTCATCCTCCATCCTCAGTACTCAATCCTCTATCCTCAATCTTCAATCCTCAATACTCAATCTTCAATCCTCATTCCACAATCCTCAAACCTCAATCCTCAATCTTCAATCCTCAATGCTCAATCTGCAATCCTCAATCCTCAAACCTCAATCCTCAATCCTCATTCCTCATTCCTCAATACCCAATCCTCAATCCTCAATCCTCAATCCTCAATCCTCAATATTCAATCATCAATACTCAATCTTCAATCCTCAATCTTCAATCCTCATTACTCAGTCTTCAATCCTCAATCCTCAATCCTCAATCCTCAATCCTCAATCCTCAGGCATCAATACTCAATCTACAATATTCAATCCTCAATCCTTAATCCTCAATCCACAATCCTCAACCTTCAATACTCAATACTCAATCTTCAATCCTCAATCCTCAATCCTCAATCCTCAATCCTCAATCCTCAATCCGCAATATTCAATCCTCAATACTCAGTCTTCAATCATCAATCCTCAATCCTCAATTCTCATTCGCAATCCTCAGTCGTCAATCCTCAATCTTCAATACTCAATCGTCAATCCTTAGTCCACAATCCTCAATCCTCAATCCTCGTTCCTCAAACCTCAATCCTCAATCCTAATTCCTCAATCCTCATTCTTCAATCCTCAATACCCAATACTCAATTTCAATCCTCAATCCTCAATCCTCAATCCTCAATCCTCAATCCTCAATCCTCAATCCTCAATATTCAATCATCAATACTCAATCTTCAAACCTCAATCTTCAATCCTCAATACTCAATCTTCAATCCTTAATCCTCAATCCTCATTCCTCAATCCTCAATCCTCAATCTTCAACCCTGAATCCTCAATCCTCAATACTCAATCTTCAATCCTCAATCCTCAATCCTCAATTCTCAATCCTCAATCCTCAATCTTCATTCCTCAATCCTCAATCCTCAATCCACAATCCTCAACCTTCTATACTCAATAATCAATCTCCAATCCTAGATCCTCAATCCTCAATCCTCAATCCTCAATCTTCAACCCTGAATCCTCAATCCTCAATACTCAATACTCAATCTTCAATCCTCGATACTCAATCTTCAATCCTCAATCCTCAATCCTCTATCCTCAATCCTCAATCTTCAACCCTCAACACTCAATCCTCAATCCTCAATCCTCAATCCTCAATCCTCAACCCTCAATCTTCAATCCTCATTACTAATATTCAATCCTCAATCCTCAATCCTCAATCCTCAATCCTCATTCTTCAATCCTCAATACCCAATCCTCAATCTTCAATCCTCAATCCTCAATCCTAACTCCTCAATCCTCATTCTTCAATCCTCAATACACAATCCTCAATTTGAATCCTCAATCCTCAATCCCCATTTCTCAATCCTCAATCCTCAACCCTCAGCCCTCATCCTCCATCCTCAATCCTCAATCCTCAATCCTCAATCTTCAATCCTCAATTCTCAATCTTCAATCCTCGATCCTCAATCATCAATCCTCAATCCTCAATCCTCAGGCATCAATACTCAATCTTCAATGCTCAATCCTCAATCCTCAATCCTCAATCCTCATTCCCCAAACCTCAATCCTCATTCCTCAAACCTCAATCCTCAACCCTCAGTCCTCATACTCAATTCTCAATACTCAATCCTCAATCCTCAATCCTCAATCTTCAATCCTCAATAATCAATCACCAATCCTCAATCCTCAATACTCGATCCTCAATCCTCAGGCATCAATACTCAATTCTCAATCTTCAATCCTCAATCCTCAATCCTCAATCCTCAATCCTCAATCCTCAGGCATCAATACTCAATCTACAATATTCAATCCTCAATCCTTAATCCTCAATCCACAATCCTCAACCTTCAATACTCAATACTCAATCTTCAATCCTCAGTCCTCAATCATCAATCCTAAATTCTCAGTCGTCAATCCTCAGTCACCAATCCTCAATCTTCAATACTCAATCGTCAATCCTTAGTCCTCAATCCTCAATCCTCAATCCTCAATACTTAATCTTCAATCCTCAATCTTCAATCCTCAATCCTCAATATTCAATCATCAATACTCAATCTTCAATCCTCAATCCTCAAACCTCAATTCTCAATCCTCAATCCTCAATCCTCAATCCTCAATCCTCAACCCTCAATCCACAATCCTCAACCTTCTATACTCAATAATCAATCTCCAATCCTAGATCCTCAATCCTCAATCCTCAATCCTCAATCTTCAACCCTGAATCCTCAATCCTCAATACTCAATCCTCAATCTTCAATCCTCAATACTCAATCTTCAATCCTCAATCCTCAATCGTCAATCCTCAATCCTCAATATTCAATCCTCAACACTCAATCTTCAATCCTCAATCCTCAATCCTCAGTCCTCAATCCTCATTCTTCAATCCTCAATACCCAATCCTCAATCTTCAATCCTCAATCCTCAATCCTCAATCCTAATTCATCAATCCCCTTTCTTCAATCCTCAATACCCAATCCTCAATTTCAATCCTCAATCCTCAATCCTCATTTCTCAATCCTCAATCCTCAACCCTCAGCCCTCATCCTCCATCCTCAGTACTCAATCCTCTATCCTCAATCTTCAATCCTCAATACTCAATCTTCAATCCTCATTCCACAATCCTCAAACCTCAATCCTCAATCATCAATCCTCAATACTCAATCTGCAATCCTCAATCCTCAAACCTCAATCCTCAATCCTCATTCCTCAATCCTCAATACCCAATCCTCAATCCTCAATCCTCAATCCTCAATCCTCAATCCTCAATATTCAATCATCAATACTCAATCATCAATCCTCAATCTTCAATCCTCAATACTCAATCTTCAATCCTCAATCCTCAATCCTCAATCCTCAAACCTCAATCCTCAATCCTCAATATTCAATCATCAATACTCAATCTTCAATCCTCAATCCTCAAACCTCAATCCTCAATCCTCATTCTTCAATCCTAAATACCCAATCCTCAATCTTCAATTCTCAATCCTCAATCCTCAATTCTCAATCCTCAATCCTTAATCCCCGGACCTCAAACATCAATATTCAGCCCTGAGTCCTCGCCCACAATCCACAACCCTCAATCCGCAGTCCTCAATATTCAATCATCAATATTCAATCTTCAATCCTCAATCCTCAACCCTCAATCCTCAATCCTCAATCCTCAATCTTCAAACCTGAATCCTCAATCCTCAATACTCAATCCTCAATCTTCAATCCTCAATACTCAATCTACAATCCTCAATCCTCAATCCTCAATCCTCAATCTTCAATCCTCAACACTCAATCTTCAATACTCAATCCTCAATCCTCAATCCTCAATCCTCATTCTTCAATCCTCAATACCCAATCCTCAATCTTCAATCCTCAATCCTCAATCCTCAATCCTAATTCCTCAATCCTCATTCTTCAATCCTCAATACCCAATCCTCAATTTCAATCCTCAATCCTCAATCCTCATTTCTCAATCCTCAATCCTCAACCCTCAGCCCTCATCCTCCATCCTCAGTACTCAATCCTCTATCCTCAATCTTCAATCCTCAATACTCAATCTTCAATCCTCATTCCTCAATCCTCAATCCTCAATCCTCAATCTTCAATCCTCAATACTCAGTCTGCAATCCTCAATCCTCAAACCTCAATCCTCAATCCTCATTCCTAAATCCTCAATACCCAATCATCAATCCTCAATCCTCAATCCTCAATCCTCAATCCTCAATCCTCAATCTTCAATCCTCAATACTCAATCTTCAATCCTCATTCCACAATCCTCAAACCTCAATCCTCAATCTTCAATCCTCAATGCTCAATCTGCAATCCTCAATCCTCAAACCTCAATCCTCAATCCTCATTCCTCAATCCTCAATCCTCAATCCTCAATCCTCAATCCTCAATCCTCAGGTATCAATACTCAATCTACAATATTCAATCCACTATCCTTAATCCTCAATCCACAATCCTCAACCTTCAATACTCAATACGCAATCTTCAATCCTCAATCCTCAATCCTCAATCCTCAATCCTCAATCCTCAATCCTCAATATTCAATCCTCAATACTCAATCTTCAATCATCAATCCTCAATCCTCAATTCTCAGTCGTCAATCCTCAGTCATCAATCCTCAATCTTCAATACTCAATCGTCAATCCTTAGTCCTCAATCCTCAATCCTCAATCCTCGTTCCTCAAACCTCAATCCTCAACCCTCAGTCTTCATCCTCAATCCTCAAACCTCAATCATCAACCCTCAATATTCAATCATCAATACTCAATCTTCAATCCTCAATCCTGAAACCTCAATCCTCATTCTTCAATCCTAAATACCCAATCCTCAATCTTCAATCCTCAATCCTCAATACTCAATTCTCAATCCCCAATCCTTAATCCTCAGACCTCAAACGTCAATATTCAACCCTCAGTCCTCGTTCTCAATCCACAACCCTCAATCCTCAGTCCTCAATATTCAATCATCAATATTCAATCTTCAATCCTCAAACCTCAATCCTCAATCCTCAATCCTCAATCCTCAATCTTCAACCCTGAATCCTCAATCCTCAATACTCAATCCTCAATACTCAATCTTCAATCCTCATTCCTCAATCCTCAATCCTCAATCCTCAATCTTCAATCCTCAATACTCAATCTGCAATCCTCAATCCTCAAACCTCAATCCTCAATCCTCATTCCTCAATCCTCAATACCCAATCCTCAATCCTCAATCCTCAATCCTCAATCCTCAATCATCAATCCTCAATCTTCAACCCTGAATCCTCAATCCTCAATACTCAATCCTCAATCTCCAATCCTCAATTCTCAATCCTCAATCCTCAATCCTCAATCCTCAATCCTCAATCCTCAATCCTCAATCCACAATCCTCAAGCTTCTATACTCAATAACCAGTCTCCAATCCTAGATCCTCAATCCTCAATCCTCAATCCTCAATCTTCAAACCTCAATCCTCAATCTTCAATCCTCAATACTCAATCTGCAATCCTCAATCCTCAAACCTCAATCCTCAATCCTCAATCGTCAATCCTCAATCCTCAATCTTCAATCCTCAACACTCAATCTTCAATCCTCAATCCTCAATCCTCAGTCCTCAATCCTCATTCTTCAATCCTCAATACCCAATCCTCAATCTTCAATCCTCAATCCTCAATCCTCAATACTAATTCCTCAATCCTCATTCTTCAATCCTCAATACCCAATCCTCAATTTCAATCCTCAATTCTCAATCCTCATTTCTCAATCCTCAATCCTCAACCCTCAGCCCTCATCCTCCATCCTCAGTACTCAATCCTCTATCCTCAATCTTCAATCCTCAATACTCAATCTTCAATCCTCATTCTACAATCCTCAAACCTCAATCCTCAATCTTCAATCCTCAATGCTCAATCTGCAATCCTCAATCCTCAAACCTCAATCCTCAACCCTCATTCCTCAATACTCAATACCCAATCCTCAATCCTCAATCCTCAATCCTCAATCCTCAATATTCAATCATCAATACTCAATCTTCAATCCTCAATCTTCAATCCTCAATACTCAACCTTCAATCCTCAATCCTCAATCCTCAATCCTCAATCCTCAATCCTCAGGTATCAATATTCAATCTACAATATTCAATCCACTATCCTTAATCCTCAATCCACAATCCTCAACCTTCAATACTCAATACTCAATCTTCAATCCTCAATCCTCAATCCTCAATCCTCAATCCTCAATCCCCAATCCTCAATATTCAATCCTTAATACTCAATCTTCAATCATCAATCCTCAATCCTCAATTCTCAGTCGTCAATCCACAGTCATCAATCCTCAATCTTCAATACTCAATCGTCAATCCTTAGTCCTCAATCCTCAATCCTCAATCCTCGTTCCTCAAACCTCAATCCTCAACCCTCAGTCTTCATCCTCAATCCTCAAACCTCAATCATCAACCCTCAATATTCAATCATAAATACTCAATCTTCAATCCTCAATCCTAAAACCTCAATCCTCAATCCTCATTCTTCAATCCTAAATACCCAATCCTCAATCTTCAATCCTCAATCCTCAATACTCAATTCTCAATCCTCAGTCCTTAATCCTCAGACCTCAGACGTCAATATTCAACCCTCAGTCCTCGTCCTCAATCCACAACCCTCAATCCTCAGTCCTCAAAATTCAATCATCAATATTCAATCTTCAATCCTCAAACCTCAATCCTCAATCCTCAATCCTCAATCCTCAATCCTCAATCTTCAACCCTGAATCCTCAATCCTCAATACTCAATCCTCAATCTTCAATCCTCAATACTCAATCTTCAATCCTCAATCCTCAATCCTCAATCCTCAGCCCTCATCCTCCATCCTCAACCCTCAATCCACAATCCTCAACCTTCTATACTCAATAATCAATCTCCAATCCTACATCCTCAATCCTCAATCCTCAATCCTCAATCTTCAACCCTGAATCCTCAATCCTCAATACTCAATACTCAATCTTCAATCCTCGATACTCAATCTTCAATACTCAATCCTCAATCCTCTATCCTCAATCCTCAATCTTCAACCCTCAACACTCAATCCTCAATCCTCAATCCTCAATCCTCAATCCTCAATCCTCAATCCTCAACCCTCAATCTTCAATCCTCATTACTAATCTTCAATCCTCAATACTCAATCCTCAATCCTCAATCCTCATTCTTCAATCCTCAATACCCAATCCTCAATCTTCAATCCTCAAACCTCAATCCTAATTCCTCAATCCTCATTCTTCAATCCTCAATACACAATCCTCAATTTCAATCCTCAATCCTCAATCCTCATTTCTCAATCCTCAATCCTCAACCCTCAGCCCTCATCCTCCATCCTCAACCCTCAATCCTCAATCCTCAATCTTCAATCCTCAAATCTCAATCTTCAATCCTCGATCCTCAATCATCAATCCTCAATCCTCAATCCTCAGGCATCAATACTCAATCTTCAATGCTCAATCCTCAATACTCAATCCTCAATCCTCAATCTTGAATCCTCAATTCTCAATCTTCAATCCTCGATCCTCAATCCTCAATCCTCAATATTCAATCATCAATACTCAATCTTCAACCCTCAATCTTCAATCCTCAATACTCAATCTTCAATCCTCAATCCTCAATCCTCAATCCTCAATCCTCAATCCTCAATCCTCAATCCTCAGGCATCAATACTCAATCTACAATATTCAATCCTCAGTCCTTAATCCTCAATCCACAATCCTCAACCTTCAATACTCAATACTCAATCTTCAATCCTCAATCCTCAATCCTCAATCCTCAATCCTCAATCCTCAATCCTCAGGCATCAATACTCAATCTTCAATGCTCAATCCTCAATCCTCAATCCTCAATCCTCATTCCCCAACCCTCAATCCTCATTCCTCAAACCTCAACCCTCAACCCTCAGTCCTCATACTCAATTCTCAATTCTCAATCCTCAATCCTCAATCCTCAATCTTCAATCCTCAATAATCAATCTCCAATCCTCAATCCTCAATTCTCGATCCTCAATCCTCAGGCATCAATACTCAATCTTCAATACTCAACCCTCAATCCTCAATCCTCAATCCTCAATCCTCAAACCTCAATCCTCAATCCTCAATATTCAATCATCAATACTCAATCTTCAATCCGCAATCCTCAATCCTCAATCCTCAACCCTCAATCCTCATTCCTCAAACCTCAATCCTTAACCCTCAGTCCTCATACTCAATTCTCAATTCTCAATCCTCAATTCTCAATCCTCAATCTTCAGTCCTCAATAATCAATCTCCAATTCTAGATCCTCAATCCCCAATCTTCAATCCTTAATCCTCAATCTTCAATCCCCAATCCCCAGTACTCAATCTTCAATCCTCAATGCTCAATCCTCAATCCTCAATCCTCAGTCCTCGATCCTCAATCCTCAATCCTCAATCCTCAACCCTCAGCCCTCATCCTCCATCCTCAATCCTCAATCCACAATCCTCGATCTTCAAACCTCAATTCTCAATCTTCAATCCTCGATTCTCAATCATCAATCCTCAATCCTCAGGCATCAATACTCAACCTTCAATGCTCAATCCTCAATCCTCAATCCTCAGTCCTCATTCCCCAGCCCTCAGTCCTCATTCCTCAAACCTCAATCCTCAACCCTCAGTCCTCATATTCAATTCTCAATTCTCAATCCTCAATCCTCAATCCTCAATCTTCAATCCTCAATAGTCAATCTCCAATCCTCAATCCTCAATCCTCGATCCTCAATCCTCAGGCATCAATACTCAATCTTCAATACTCAATCCTCAATCTTCAATCCTCAATCCTCAATCCTCAAACCTCAATCCTCAATCCTCAATATTCAATCATCAATACTCAATCTTCGATCCTCAATCCTCAATCCTCAATCCTCAATCCTCAATCCTCAATCCTCAATCCTCTGGCATCAATACTCAATCTACAGTATTCAATCCTCAATCCTTAATCCTCAATCCACAATCCTCAACCTTCAATACTCAATACTCAATCTTCAATCCTCAATCCTCAATCCTCAATCCTCAACCCTCAATCCTCATTCCTCAATATTCAATCCTCAATACTCAATCTTCAATCACCAATCCTCAATCCTCAATTCTCAGTCGTCAATCCTCAGTCACCAATCCTCAATCTTCAATACTCAATCGTCAATCCTTAGTCCTCAATCCTCAATCCTCTATCCTCGTTCCTCAAACCTCAATCCGCAACCCTCTGACTTCATCCTCAATCCTCAATCCTCAGTCCTCAATATTCAATCATCAATATTCAATCTTCAATCCGCAATCCTCAATCCTCAATTCTCAATCCTCAATCCTCAATCTTCAACCCTGAATCCTCAATCCTCAATACTCAATCCTCAATCCTCAATATTCAATCCTCAATCCTCAATCCTCAATCCTCAATCTTCAACCCAGAATCCTCAATCCTCAATACTCAATCCTCAATCCTCAATCCTCAATCCTCAATCCTCAATCCGCAATATTCAATCCTCAATACTCAATCTTCAATACTCAATCTTCAATCATCAATCCTCAATCCTCAATTCTCAGTCGTCAATCCTCAGTCATCAATCCTCAATCTTCAATACTCAATCGTCAATACTTAGTCCACAATCCTCAATCCTCAATCCTCGTTCCTCAAACCTCAATCCTCAATCCTAATTCCTCAATCCTCATTCTTCAATCCTCAATACCCAATCCTCAATTTCAATCCTCAATCCTCAATCCTCAATCCTCAATCCTCAATCCTCAATCCTCAATCCTCAATATTCAATCCTCAATCCTCAATCCTCAATCCTCAATCTTCAACCCAGAATCCTCAATCCTCAATACTCAATCCTCAATCTCCAATCCTCAATTCTGAATCCTCAATCCTCAATCCTCAATCCTCAATCCTCAATATTCAATCATCAATACTCAATCTTCAATCCTCAATCTTCAATCCTCAATACTCAATCTTCAATCCTCAATCCTCAATCCTCAATCCTCAAACCTCAATACTCAATCCTCAATCTTCAATCCTCAATACTCAATCGTCAATCCTCAATCCTCAATCCTCAATCCTCAATCCTCAATCTTCAATCCTCAACACTCAATCTTCAATACTCAATCCTCAATCCTCAATCCTCAATCCTCACTCTTCAATCCTCAATACCCAAACCTCAATCTTCAATCCTCAATCCTCAATCCTCAATCCTAATTCCTCAATCCTCATCCTTCAATCCTCAATACGCAATCCTCAATTTCAATCCTCAATCCTCAATCCTCATTTCTCAATCCTCAACCATCAACCCTCAGCCCTCATCCTCCATCCTCAGTACTCAATCCTCTATCCTCAATCTTCAATCCTCAATACTCAATCTTCAATCCTCATTCCTCAATCCTCAATCCTCAATCCTCAATCTTCAATCCTCAATACTCAATCTGCAATCCTCAATCCTCAAACCTCAATCCTCAATCCTCATTCCTCAATCCTCAATACCCAATCCTCAATCCTCAATCCTCAATCCTCAATCCTCAATCCTCAATCCTCAATCTTCAACCCTGAATCCTCAATCCTCAATACTCAATCCTCAATCTCCAATCCTCAATTCTCAATCCTCAATCCTCAATCCTCAATCCTCAATCCTCAATCCTCAATCCTCAATCCACAATCCTCAAGCTTCTATACTCAATAATCAATCTCCAATCCTAGATCGTCAATCCTCAATCCTCAATCCTCAATCTTCAACCCTGAATCCTCAATCATCAATACTCAATCCTCAATCTTCAATCCTCAATACCCAATCTTCAATCCTCAATCCTCAATCCTCAATCCTCAGTCCTCAATCTTCAACCCTCAACACTCAATCTTCAATCCTCAATCCTCAATCCTCAATCCTCAATCCTCAGGCATCAATACTCAATCTTCAATGCTCAATCCTCAATCCTCAATCCTCAATCCTCATTCCCCAACCCTCAATCCTCATTCCTCAAACCTCAATCCTCAACCCTCAGTCCTCATACTCAATTCTCAATTCTCAATCCTCAATCCTCAATCCTCAATCTTCAATCCTCAATAATCAATCTCCAATCCTCAATCCTCAATCCTCGATCCTCAATCCTCAGGCATCAATACACAATCTTCAATACTCAATCCTCAACCGTCAATCCTCAATCCTCAATCCTCAATCTTCAATCATCAATACTCAATCTTCAACCCTCAATCTTCAATCCTCAATACTCAATCCTCAATCCTCAATCCGCAATATTCAATCCGCAATATTCAATCTTCAATACTCAATCTTCAATCAGCAATCCTCAATCCTCAATTCTCAGTCGTCAATCCTCAGTCATCAATCCTCAATCTTCAATCCTCAATCCTCACTTCTCAATCCTCAATCCTCAACCCTCAGCCCTCATCCTCCATCCTCAGTACTCAATACTCTATCCTCAATCTTCAATCCTCAATACTCAATCTTCAATCCTCAATCCTCAATCGTCAATCCTCAATCATCAATATTCAATCCTCAACACTCAATCTTCAATCCCCAATCCTCAATACTCAGTCCTCAATCCTCATTCTTCAATCCTCAATACCCAATCCTCAATCTTCAATCCTCAATCCTCAATCCTCAATCCTAATTTCTCAATCCTCATTCTTCAATCCTCAATACCCAATCCTCAATTTCAATCCTCAATCCTCAATCCTCATTTCTCAATCCTCAATCCTCAACCCTCAGCCCTCATCCTCCATCCTCAGTACTCAATACTCTATCCTCAATCTTCAATCCTCAGTACTCAATATTCAATCCTCATTCCACAATCCTCAAACCTCAATCCTCAATCTTCAATCCTCAATACTCAATCTGCAATCCTCAATCCTCAAACCTCAATCCTCAATCCTCATTCCTCAATCCTCAATACCCAATCCTCAATCCTCAATCCTCAATCCTCAATCCTCAATCCTCAATCCTCAATCTTCAACCCTGAATCCTCAATCCTCAATACTCAATCCTCAATCTCCAATCCTCAATTCTCAATCCTCAATCCTCAACCCTCAATCCTCAATCCTCAATCCTCAATCCTCAATCCACAATCCTCAAGCTTCTATACTCAATAACCAATCTCCAATCCTAGATCCTCAATCCTCAATCCTCAATCCTCAATCTTCAAAGCTCAATCCTCAATCTTCAATCCTCAATACTCAATCTGCAATCCTCAATCCTCAAACCTCAATCCTCAATCCTCAATCGTCAACCTTCTATACTCAATAATCAATCTCCAATCCTAGATCCTCAATCCTCAATCCTCAATCCTCAATCTTCAACCCTGAATCCTCAATCCTCAATACTCAATCCTCAATCTTCAATCCTCAATACTCAATCTTCAATCCTCAATCCTCAATCGTCAATCCTCAATCCTCAATATTCAATCCTCAACACTCAATCTTCAATCCCCAATCCTCAATACTCAGTCCTCAATCCTCATTCTTCAATCCTCAATACCCAATCCTCAATCTTCAATCCTCAATCCTCAATCCTCAATCCTAATTTCTCAATCCTCATTCTTCAATCCCCAATACCCAATCCTCAATTTCAATCCTCAATCCTCAATCCTCATTTCTCAATCCTCAATCCTCAACCCTCAGCCCTCATCCTCCATCCTCAGTACTCAATACTCTATCCTCAATCTTCAATCCTCAGTACTCAATATTCAATCCTCATTCCACAATCCTCAAACCTCAATCCTCAATCTTCAATCCTCAATACTCAATCTTCAAACCTCAATCTTCAATCCTCAATTCTCAATCTTCAATCCTCAATCCTCAATCCTCAATCCTCAATCCTCAATCCTCAATCCTCAGGCATCAATACTCAATCTACAATATTCAATCCTCAATCCTTAATCCTCAATCCACAATCCTCAACCTTCAATACTCAATACTCAATCTTCAATCCTCAGTCATCAATCATCAATCCTAAATTCTCAGTCGTCAATCCTCAGTCACCAATCCTCAATCTTCAATACTCAATCGTCAATCCTTAGTCCTCAATCCTCAATCCTCAATCCTCGTTCCTCAAACCTCAATCCTCAACCCTCAGACTTCATCCTCAATCCTCAAACCTCAATCCTCAATCCTCAATATTCAATCATCAATACTCAATCTTCAATCCTCAATCCTAAAACCTTAATCCTCAGTCCTCATTCTTCAATCCTAAATACCCAATCCTCAATCTTCAATCATCAATCCTCAATACTCAATTGTCAATCCTCAATCCTTAATCCTCAGACCTCAAACGTCAATATTCAACCCTCAGTCCTCGTCCTCAATACACAACCCTCAATCCTCAGTCCTCAATATTCAATCATCAATATTCAATCTTCAATCCTCAATCCTCAATCCTCAATCCTCAATCCTCAATCCTCAATCTTCAACCCTGAATCCTCAATCCTCAATACTCAATCCTCAATCTTCAATCCTCAATACTTAGTCTTCAATCCTCAATCCTCAATCCTCAATCCTCAATATTCAATCATCAATACTCAATCTTCAATCCTCAATCCTCAATCCTCAATTCTCAATCCTCAATCCTCAATCCTCAAGCCTCAATCCTCAATCCTCTATCCACAATCCTCAACCTTCTATACTCAATAATCAATCTCCAATCCTAGATCCTCAATCCTCAATCCTCAATCCTCAATCTTCAACCCTGAATCCTCAATCCTCAATACTCAATCCTCAATCTTCAATCCTCAATACTCAATCTTCAATCCTCAATCCTCAATCGTCAATCCTCAATCCTCAATATTCAATCCTCAACACTCAATCTTCAATCCCCAATCCTCAATACTCAGTCCTCAATCCTCATTCTTCAATCCTCAATACCCAATCCTCAATCTTCAATCCTCAATCCTCAATCCTCAATCCTAATTTCTCAATCCTCATTCTTCAATCCTCAATACCCAATCCTCAATTTCAATCCTCAATCCTCAATCCTCATTTCTCAATCCTCAATCCTCAACCCTCAGCCCTCATCCTCCATCCTCAGTACTCAATCCTCTATCCTCAATCTTCAATCCTCAATACTCAATCTTCAATCCTCATTCCACAATCCTCAAACCTCAATCCTCAATCTTCAATCCTCAATACTCAATCTGCAATCCTCAATCCTCAAACCTCAATCCTCAATCCTCATTCCTCAATCCTCAATACCCAATCCTCAATCCTCAATCCTCAATCCTCAATCCTCAATATTCAATCATCAATACTCAATCTTCAATCCTCAATCTTCAATCCTCAATACTCAATCTTCAATCCTCAATCCTCAATCCTCAATCCTCAAACCTCAATCCTCAATCCTCAATATTCAATCATCAATACTCAGTCTTCAATCCTCAATCCTCAAACCTCAATCCTCAATCCTCATTCTTCAATCCTAAATACCCAATCCTCAATCTTCAATCCTCAATCCTCAATCCTCAATTCTCAATCCTCAATCCTTAATCCACGGACCTCAAACATCAATATTCAGCCCTGAGTCCTCGCCCACAATCCACAACCCTCAATCCGCAGTCCTCAATATTCAATCATCAATATTCAATCTTCAATCCTCAATCCTCAATCCTCAATCCTCAATCCTCAATCCTCAATCTTCAACCCTGAATCCTCAATCCTCAATACTCAATCCTCAATCTTCAATCCTCAATACTCAATCGTCAATCCTCAATCCTCAATCCTCATTCTTCAATCCTCAATACCCAAACCTCAATCTTCAATCCTCAATCCTCAATCCTCAATCCTAATTCCTCAATCCTCATCCTTCAATCCTCAATACGCAATCCTCAATTTCAATCCTCAATCCTCAATCCTCATTTCTCAATCCTCAACCATCAACCCTCAGCCCTCATCCTCCATCCTCAGTACTCAATCCTCTATCCTCAATCTTCAATCCTCAATACTCAATCTTCAATCCTCATTCCTCAATCCTCAATCCTCAATCCTCAATCTTCAATCCTCAATACTCAATCTGCAATCCTCAATCCTCAAACCTCAATCCTCAATCCTCATTCCTCAATCCTCAATACCCAATCCTCAATCCTCAATCCTCAATCCTCAATCCTCAATCCTCAATCCTCAATCTTCAACCCTGAGTCCTCAATCCTCAATACTCAATCCTCAATCTCCAATCCTCAATTCTCAATCCTCAATCCTCAATCCTCAATCCTCAATCCTCAATCCTCAATCCTCAATCCACAATCCTCAAGCTTCTATACTCAATAATCAATCTCTAATCCTAGATCGTCAATCCTCAATCCTCAATCCTCAATCTTCAACCCTGAATCCTCAATCATCAATACTCAATCCTCAATCTTCAATCCTCAATACTCAATCTTCAATCCTCAATCCTCAATCCTCAATCCTCAGTCCTCAATCTTCAACCCTCAACACTCAATCTTCAATCCTCAATCCTCAATCCTCAATCCTCAATCCTCAATCCTCAATCCTCAATCTTCAACCCTGAATCCTCAATCCTCAATACTCAATCCTCAATCTCCAATCCTCAATTCTCAATCCTCAATCCTCAATCCTCAATCCTCAATCCTCAATCCTCAATCCTCAATCCACAATCCTCAAGCTTCTATACTCAATAATCAATCTCTAATCCTAGATCGTCAATCCTCAATCCTCAATCCTCAATCTTCAACCCTGAATCCTCAATCATCAATACTCAATCCTCAATCTTCAATCCTCAATACTCAATCTTCAATCCTCAATCCTCAATCCTCAATCCTCAGTCCTCAATCTTCAACCCTCAACACTCAATCTTCAATCCTCAATCCTCAATCCTCAATCCTCAATCCTCAGGCATCAATACTCAATCTTCAATGCTCAATGCTCAATCCTCAATCCTCAATCCTCAATCCTCATTCCCCAACCCTCAATCCTCATTCCTCAAACCTCAATCCTCAACCCTCAGTCCTCATACTCAATTCTCAATTCTCAATCCTCAATCCTCAATCCTCAATCTTCAATCCTCAATAATCAATCTCCAATCCTCAATCCTCAATCCTCGATCCTCAATCCTCAGGCATCAATACTCAATCTTCAATACTCAATCCTCAACCGTCAATCCTCAATCCTCAATCCTCAATCTTCAATCATCAATACTCAATCTTCAACCCTCAATCTTCAATCCTCAATACTCAATCCTCAATCCTCAATCCGCAATATTCAATCCGCAATATTCAATCTTCAATACTCAATCTTCAATCAGCAATCCTCAATCCTCAATTCTCAGTCGTCAATCCTCAGTCATCAATC
Organism: Calliopsis andreniformis; assembly: GCF_051401765.1. Taxonomy (NCBI): domain Eukaryota; kingdom Metazoa; phylum Arthropoda; class Insecta; order Hymenoptera; family Andrenidae; genus Calliopsis; species Calliopsis andreniformis. The sequence goes on along the minus strand of NW_027480455.1, from coordinate 1,701,997 downwards.
CTCAATCTTCAATCCTCAATCCTCACTTCTCAATCCTCAATCCTCAACCCTCAGCCCTCATCCTCCATCCTCAGTACTCAATACTCTATCCTTAATCTTCAATCCTCAATACTCAATATTCAATCCTCATTCCACAATCCTCAAACCTCAATCCTCAATCTTCTATCCTCAATACTCAATCTGCAATCCTCAATCCTCAAACCTCAATCCTCAATCCTCATTCCTCAATCCTCAATACCCAATCCTCAATCCTCAATCCTCAATCCTCAATCCTCAATATTCAATCATCAATACTCAATCTTCAATCCTCAATCTTCAATCCTCAATACTCAATCTTCAATCCTCAATCCTCAATCCTCAATCCTCAAACCTCAATTCTCAATCCTCAATATTCAATCATCAATACTCAATCTTCAATCCTCAATCCTCAAACCTCAATCCTCAATCCTCATTCTTCAATCCTAAATACCCAATCCTCAATCTTCAATCCTCAATCCTCAATCCTCAATTCTCAATCCTCAATCCTTAATCCCCGGACCTCAAACATCAATATTCAGCCCTGAGTCCTCGCCCACAATCCACAACCCTCAATCCGCAGTCCTCAATATTCAATCATCAATATTCAATCTTCAATCCTCAATCCTCAATCCTCAATCCTCAATCCTCAATCTTCAATCCTCAACACTCAATCTTCAATACTCAATCCTCAATCCTCAATCCTCAATCCTCATTCTTCAATCCTCAATACCCAATCCTCAATCTTCAATCCTCAATCCTCAATCCTCAATCCTAATTCCTCAATCCTCATTCTTCAATCCTCAATACCCAATCCTCAATTTCAATCCTCAATCCTCAATCCTCATTTCTCAATCCTCAATCCTCAACCCTCAGCCCTCATCCTCCATCCTCAGTACTCAATCCTCTATCCTCAATCTTCAATCCTCAATACTCAATCTTCAATCCTCATTCCTCAATCCTCAATCCTCAATCCTCAATCTTCAATCCTCAATACTCAATCTGCAATCCTCAATCCTCAAACCTCAATCCTCAATCCTCATTCCTCAATCCTCAATACCCAATCCTCAATCCTCAATCCTCAATCCTCAATCCTCAATCCTCAATCCTCAATCTTCAACCCTGAATCCTCAATCCTCAATACTCAATCCTCAATCTCCAATCCTCAATTCTCAATCCTCAATCCTCAATCCTCAATCCTCAATCCTCAATCCTCAATCCTCAATCCACAATCCTCAAGCTTCTATACTCAATAACCAATCTCCAATCCTAGATCCTCAATCCTCAATCCTCAATCCTCAATCTTCAACCCTGAATCCTCAATCCTCAAATATCAATCCTCAATCTTCAATCCTCAATACTCAATCTTCAATCCTCAATCCTCAATCGTCAATCCTCAATCCTCAATCTTCAATCCTCAACACTCAATCTTCAATCCTCAATCCTCAATCCTCAGTCCTCAATCCTCATTCTTCAATACTCAATACCCAATCCTCAATCTTCAATCCTCAATCCTCAATCCTCAATCCTAATTCCTCAATCCTCATTCTTCAATCCTCAATACCCAATCCTCAATTTCAATCCTCAATCCTCAATCCTCATTTCTCAATCCCCAATCCTCAACCCTCAGCCCTCATCCTCCATCCTCAGTACTCAATCCTCTATCCTCAATCTTCAATCCTCAATACTCAATATTCAATCCTCATTCCACAATCCTCAAACCTCAATCCTCAATCTTCAATCCTCAATACTCAATCTGCAATCCTCAATCCTCAAACCTCAATCCTCAATCCTCATTCCCCAATCCTCAATACCCAATCCTCAATCCTCAATCCTCAATCCTCAATCCTCAATATTCAATCATCAATACTCAATCTTCAATCCTCAATCTTCAATCCTCAATACTCACTCTTCAATCCTCAATCCTCAATCCTCAATCCTCAAACCTCAATCCTCAATCCTCAATATTCAATCATCAATACTCAATCTTCAATTCTCAATCCTCAAACCTCAATCCTCAATCCTCATTCTTCAATCATAAATACCCAATCCTCAGTCTGCAATCCTCAATCCTCAATCCTCAATTCTCAATCCTCAATCCTTAATCCCCGGACCTCAAACATCAATATTCAGCCCTGAGTCCTCGCCCACAATCCACAACCCTCAATCCGCAGTCCTCAATATTCAATCATCAATATTCAATCTTCAATCCTCAATCCTCAATCCTCAATCCTCAATCCTCAATCCTCAATCTTCAACCCTGAATCCTCAATCCTCAATACTCAATCCTCAATCTTCAATCCTCAATACTCAATCTTCAATCCTCAATCCTCAATCGTCAATCCTCAATCCTCAATCTTCAATCCTCAACACTCAATCTTCAATCCTCAATCCTCAATCCTCAGTCCTCAATCCTCATTCTTCAATACTCAATACCCAATCCTCAATCTTCAATCCTCAATCCTCAATCCTCAATCCTAATTCCTCAATCCTCATTCTTCAATCCTCAATACCCAATCCTCAATTTCAATCCTCAATCCTCAATCCTCATATCTCAATCCTCAATCCTCAACCCTCAGCCCTCATCCTCCATCCTCAGTACTCAATCCTCAATCCTCAATCTTCAACCCTGAATCCTCAATCCTCAATACTCAATCCTCAATCTCCAATCCTCAATTCTCAATCCTCAATCCTCAATCCTCAATCCTCAATCCTCAATCTTCAACCCTGAATCCTCAATCATCAATACTCAATCCTCAATCTTCAATCCTCAATACTCAATCTTCAATCCTCAATCCTCAATCCTCAATCCTCAGTCCTCAATCTTCAACCCTCAACACTCAATCTTCAATCCTCAATCCTCAATCCTCAATCCTCAATCCTCAGGCATCAATACTCAATCTTCAATGCTCAATCCTCAATCCTCAATCCTCAATCCTCATTCCCCAACCCTCAATCCTCATTCCTCAAACCTCAATCCTCAACCCTCAGTCCTCATACTCAATTCTCAATTCTCAATCCTCAATCCTCAATCCTCAATCTTCAATCCTCAATAATCAATCTCCAATCCTCAATCCTCAATCCTCGATCCTCAATCCTCAGGCATCAATACTCAATCTTCAATACTCAATCCTCAACCGTCAATCCTCAATCCTCAATCCTCAATCTTCAATCATCAATACTCAATCTTCAACCCTCAATCTTCAATCCTCAATACTCAATCCTCAATCCTCAATCCGCAATATTCAATCCGCAATATTCAATCTTCAATACTCAATCTTCAATCAGCAATCCTCAATCCTCAATTCTCAGTCGTCAATCCTCAGTCATCAATCCTCAATCTTCAATCCTCAATCCTCACTTCTCAATCCTCAATCCTCAACCCTCAGCCCTCATCCTCCATCCTCAGTACTCAATACTCTATCCTCAATCTTCAATCCTCAATACTCAATATTCAATCCTCATTCCACAATCCTCAAACCTCAATCCTCAATCTTCAATCCTCAATACTCAATCTGCAATCCTCAATCCTCAAACCTCAATCCTCAATCCTCATTCCTCAATCCTCAATACCCAATCCTCAATCCTCAATCCTCAATCCTCAATCCTCAATATTCAATCATCAATACTCAATCTTCAATCCTCAATCTTCAATCCTCAATACTCAATCTTCAATCCTCAATCCTCAATCCTCAATCCTCAAACCTCAATTCTCAATCCTCAATATTCAATCATCAATACTCAATCTTCAATCCTCAATCCTCAAACCTCAATCCTCAATCCTCATTCTTCAATCCTAAATACCCAATCCTCAATCTTCAATCCTCAATCCTCAATCCTCAATTCTCAATCCTCAATCCTTAATCCCCGGACCTCAAACATCAATATTCAGCCCTGAGTCCTCGCCCACAATCCACAACCCTCAATCCGCAGTCCTCAATATTCAATCATCAATATTCAATCTTCAATCCTCAATCCTCAATCCTCAATCCTCAATCCTCAATCTTCAATCCTCAACACTCAATCTTCAATACTCAATCCTCAATCCTCAATCCTCAATCCTCATTCTTCAATCCTCAATACCCAATCCTCAATCTTCAATCCTCAATCCTCAATCCTCAATCCTAATTCCTCAATCCTCATTCTTCAATCCTCAATACCCAATCCTCAATTTCAATCCTCAATCCTCAATCCTCATTTCTCAATCCTCAATCCTCAACCCTCAGCCCTCATCCTCCATCCTCAGTACTCAATCCTCTATCCTCAATCTTCAATCCTCAATACTCAATCTTCAATCCTCATTCCTCAATCCTCAATCCTCAATCCTCAATCTTCAATCCTCAATACTCAATCTGCAATCCTCAATCCTCAAACCTCAATCCTCAATCCTCATTCCTCAATCCTCAATACCCAATCCTCAATCCTCAATCCTCAATCCTCAATCCTCAATCCTCAATCCTCAATCTTCAACCCTGAATCCTCAATCCTCAATACTCAATCCTCAATCTCCAATCCTCAATTCTCAATCCTCAATCCTCAATCCTCAATCCTCAATCCTCAATCCTCAATCCTCAATCCACAATCCTCAAGCTTCTATACTCAATAACCAATCTCCAATCCTAGATCCTCAATCCTCAATCCTCAATCCTCAATCTTCAACCCTGAATCCTCAATCCTCAATACTCAATCCTCAATCTTCAATCCTCAATACTCAATCTTCAATCCTCAATCCTCAATCGTCAATCCTCAATCCTCAATCTTCAATCCTCAATCCTCAATATTCAATCATCAATACTCAATCTTCAATCCTCAATCCTCAAACCTCAATCCTCAATCCTCATTCTTCAATCCTAAATACCCAATCCTCAGTCTGCAATCCTCAATCCTCAATCCTCAATTCTCAATCCTCAATCCTTAATCCCCGGACCTCAAACATCAATATTCAGCCCTGAGTCCTCGCCCACAATCCACAACCCTCAATCCGCAGTCCTCAATATTCAATCATCAATATTCAATCTTCAATCCTCAATCCTCAATCCTCAATCCTCAATCCTCAATCCTCAATCTTCAACCCTGAATCCTCAATCCTCAATACTCAATCCTCAATCTTCAATCCTCAATACTCAATCTTCAATCCTCAATCCTCAATCGTCAATCCTCAATCCTCAATCTTCAATCCTCAACACTCAATCTTCAATCCTCAATCCTCAATCCTCAGTCCTCAATCCTCATTCTTCAATACTCAATACCCAATCCTCAATCTTCAATCCTCAATCCTCAATCCTCAATCCTAATTCCTCAATCCTCATTCTTCAATCCTCAATACCCAATCCTCAATTTCAATCCTCAATCCTCAATCCTCATATCTCAATCCTCAATCCTCAACCCTCAGCCCTCATCCTCCATCCTCAGTACTCAATACTCTATCCTCAATCTTCAGTCCTCAGTACTCAATCTTCAATCCTCATTCCTCAATCCTCAATCCTCAATCCTCAATCTTCAATCCTCAAACATCTATCCTCAATTCTCAATCCTCAATCCTCAGTCCTCAGTCGTCGAACATCAATCCCCGACTCTTAGCACTCATCCTCAATCCTCATCCCTCAATCCTGAATCCTCAAACCTAAATCCTCTACCGTCAGTCCTCGTCCTCAATCCTCAAACCTCAATCCTCAATCCTCAATATTCAATCATCAATACTCAATCTTCAATCCTCAATCCTCAATCCTCAATCCTCAATCCTCAATCCTCAATCCTCAATATTCAATCATCAATATTCAATCCTCAATACTCAATCTTCAATCCTCAATACTCAATCTTCAATCCTCAATCCTCAATCCTCAATCCTCAAACCTCAATTCTCAATCCTCAATATTCAATCATCAATACTCAATCTTCAATCCTCAATCCTCAAACCTCAATCCTCAATCCTCATTCTTCAATCCTAAATACCCAATCCTCAATCTTCAATCCTCAATCCTCAATCCTCAATTCTCAATCCTCAATCCTTAATCCCCGGACCTCAAACATCAATATTCAGCCCTGAGTCCTCGCCCACAATCCACAACCCTCAATCCGCAGTCCTCAATATTCAATCATCAATATTCAATCTTCAATCCTCAATCCTCAATCCTCAATCCTCAATCCTCAATCTTCAATCCTCAACACTCAATCTTCAATACTCAATCCTCAATCCTCAATCCTCAATCCTCATTCTTCAATCCTCAATACCCAATCCTCAATCTTCAATCCTCAATCCTCAATCCTCAATCCTAATTCCTCAATCCTCATTCTTCAATCCTCAATACCCAATCCTCAATTTCAATCCTCAATCCTCAATCCTCATTTCTCAATCCTCAATCCTCAACCCTCAGCCCTCATCCTCCATCCTCAGTACTCAATCCTCTATCCTCAATCTTCAATCCTCAATACTCAATCTTCAATCCTCATTCCTCAATCCTCAATCCTCAATCCTCAATCTTCAATCCTCAATACTCAATCTGCAATCCTCAATCCTCAAACCTCAATCCTCAATCCTCATTCCTCAATCCTCAATACCCAATCCTCAATCCTCAATCCTCAATCCTCAATCCTCAATCCTCAATCCTCAATCTTCAACCCTGAATCCTCAATCCTCAATACTCAATCCTCAATCTCCAATCCTCAATTCTCAATCCTCAATCCTCAATCCTCAATCCTCAATCCTCAATCCTCAATCCTCAATCCACAATCCTCAAGCTTCTATACTCAATAACCAATCTCCAATCCTAGATCCTCAATCCTCAATCCTCAATCCTCAATCTTCAACCCTGAATCCTCAATCCTCAATACTCAATCCTCAATCTTCAATCCTCAATACTCAATCTTCAATCCTCAATCCTCAATCGTCAATCCTCAATCCTCAATCTTCAATCCTCAACAATCAATCTTCAATCCTCAATCCTCAATCCTCAGTCCTCAATCCTCATTCTTCAATACTCAATACCCAATCCTCAATCTTCATATCTCAATCCTCAATCCTCAATCCTAATTCCTCAATCCTCATTCTTCAATCCTCAATACCCAATCCTCAATTTCAATCCTCAATCCTCAATCCTCATTTCTCAATCCCCAATCCTCAACCCTCAGCCCTCATCCTCCATCCTCAGTACTCAATCCTCTATCCTCAATCTTCAATCCTCAATACTCAATATTCAATCCTCATTCCACAATCCTCAAACCTCAATCCTCAATCTTCAATCCTCAATACTCAATCTGCAATCCTCAATCCTCAAACCTCAATCCTCAATCCTCATTCCCCAATCCTCAATACCCAATCCTCAATCCTCAATCCTCAATCCTCAATCCTCAATATTCAATCATCAATACTCAATCTTCAATCCTCAATCTTCAATCCTCAATACTCACTCTTCAATCCTCAATCCTCAATCCTCAATCCTCAAACCTCAATCCTCAATCCTCAATATTCAATCATCAATACTCAATCTTCAATCCTCAATCCTCAAACCTCAATCCTCAATCCTCATTCTTCAATCCTAAATACCCAATCCTCAGTCTGCAATCCTCAATCCTCAATCCTCAATTCTCAATCCTCAATCCTTAATCCCCGGACCTCAAACATCAATATTCAGCCCTGAGTCCTCGCCCACAATCCACAACCCTCAATCCGCAGTCCTCAATATTCAATCATCAATATTCAATCTTCAATCCTCAATCCTCAATCCTCAATCCTCAATCCTCAATCCTCAATCTTCAACCCTGAATCCTCAATCCTCAATACTCAATCCTCAATCTTCAATCCTCAATACTCAATCTTCAATCCTCAATCCTCAATCGTCAATCCTCAATCCTCAATCTTCAATCCTCAACACTCAATCTTCAATCCTCAATCCTCAATCCTCAGTCCTCAATCCTCATTCTTCAATACTCAATACCCAATCCTCAATCTTCAATCCTCAATCCTCAATCCTCAATCCTAATTCCTCAATCCTCATTCTTCAATCCTCAATACCCAATCCTCAATTTCAATCCTCAATCCTCAATCCTCATATCTCAATCCTCAATCCTCAACCCTCAGCCCTCATCCTCCATCCTCAGTACTCAATCCTCTATCCTCAATCTTCAATCCTCAATACTCAATCTTCAATCCTCATTCCACAATCCTCAAACCTCAATCCTCAATCTTCAATCCTCAATACTCAATCTGCAATCCTCAATCCTCAAACCTCAATCCTCAATCCTCATTCCCCAATCCTCAATACCCAATCCTCAATCTTCAATCCTCAATCCTCAATCCTCAATCCTAATTCCTCAATCCTCATTCTTCAATCCTCAATACCCAATCCTCAATTTCAATCCTCAATCCTCAATCCTCATATCTCAATCCTCAATCCTCAACCCTCAGCCCTCATCCTCCATCCTCAGTACTCAATACTCTATCCTCAATCTTCAGTCCTCAATACTCAATCTTCAATCCTCATTCCTCAATCCTCAATCCTCAATCCTCAATCTTCAATCCTCAAACATCTATCCTCAATTCTCAATCCTCAATCCTCAGTCCTCAGTCGTCGAACATCAATCCCCGACTCTTAGCACTCATCCTCAATCCTCATCCCTCAATCCTGAATCCTCAAACCTAAATCCTCTACCGTCAGTCCTCGTCCTCAATCCTCAAACCTCAATCCTCAATCCTCAATATTCAATCATCAATACTCAATCTTCAATCCTCAATCCTCAATCCTCAATCCTCAATCCTCAATCCTCAATCCTCAATATTCAATCATCAATATTCAATCCTCAATACTCAATCTTCAATCCTCAATCCTCAATCCTCTTATATTCAATCCTCAATACTCAATCTTCAATCATCAATACTCAATCTTCAACCCTCAATCTTCAATCCTCAATACTCAATCCTCAATCCTCAATCCGCAATATTCAATCCGCAATATTCAATCTTCAATACTCAATCTTCAAACAGCAATCCTCAATCCTCAATTCTCAGTCGTCAATCCTCAGTCATCAATCCTCAATCTTCAATACTCAATCGTCAATCCTTAGTCCTCAATCCTCAATCCTCAATCCTCGTTCCTCAAACCTCAATCCTCAACCCTCAGCCCTCATACTCCATCCTCAGTACTCAATCCTCTATCCTCAATCCTCAATCCTCAATCCTCAATCTTCAATCCTCAAACATCTATCCTCAATTCTCAATCCTCAATCCTCAGTCCTCAGTCGTCGAACATCAATCCCCGACTCTTAGCACTCATCCTCAATCCTCATCCCTCAATCCTCAATCCTCAAACCTAAATCCTCTACCGTCAGTCCTCGTCCTCAATCCTCAAACCTCATTCCTCAATCCTCAATATTCAATCATCAATACTCAATCTTCAATCCTCAATCCTCAATCCTCAATCCTCAATCCTCAATCCTCAATCCTCAATATTCAATCATCAATACTCAATCTTCAACCCTCAATCTTCAATCCTCAATACTCAATCTTCAATCCTCAATCCTCAATCCACAATCCTCAATCCTCAATCCTCAATATTCAATCCTCAATACTCAATCTTCAATCCTCAATCCTCAATCCTCTTATATTCAATCCTCAATACTCAATCTTCAATCATCAATACTCAATCTTCAACCCTCAATCTTCAATCCTCAATACTCAATCCTCAATCCTCAATCCGCAATATTCAATCCGCAATATTCAATCTTCAATACTCAATCTTCAATCAGCAATCCTCAATCCTCAATTCTCAGTCGTCAATCCTCAGTCATCAATCCTCAATCTACAATACTCAATCGTCAATCCTTAGTCCTCAATCCTCAATCCTCAATCCTCGTTCCTCAAACCTCAATCCTCAACCCTCAGTCTTCATCCTCAATCCTCAAACCTCAATCCTCAATCCTCAATATTCAATTATCAATCCTCAAACCTCAATCCTCAATCCTCATTCTTCAATCCTCAATACCCAATCCTCAATCTTCAATCCTCAAACATCAATCCTCAATTCTCAATCATCAATCCTCAGTCCTCAGTCGTCGAATCTCAATCCCCGACGCTTAGCCCTCATCCTCAATCCTCAGTCCTCAATCCTCAATCCTCAAACCTAAATCCTCTACCGTCAGTCCTCGTCCTCAATCCTCAAACCTCAATCCTCAACCCTCAGTCTTCATCCTCAATCCTCAAACCTCAATCCTCAATCCTCAATATTCAACCCTCAGCCCTCATCCTCCATCCTCAATCCTCAATCCTCAATCCTCAATCTTGAATCCTCAATTCTCAATCTTCAATCCTCGATCCTCAATCCTCAATCCTCAATATTCAATCATCAATACTCAATCTTCAACCCTCAATCTTCAATCCTCAATACTCTATCTTCAATCCTCAATCCTCAATCCTCAATCCTCAATCCTCAATCCTCAATCCTCAATCCTCAGGCATCAATACTCAATCTACAATATTCAATCCTCAGTCCTTAATCCTCAATCCACGATCCTCAACCTTCAATACTCAATACTCAATCTTCAATCCTCAATCCTCAATCCTCAATCCTCAATCCTCAATCCTCAATCCTCAATCCTCAGGCATCAATACTCTATCTTCAATGCTCAATCCTCAATCCTCAATCCTCAATCCTCATTCGCCAACCCTCAATCCTCATTCCTCAAACCTCAACCCTCAACCCTCAGTCCTCAATCCTCAAACATCAATCCTCAATCCTCAATATTCAATCATCAATACTCAATCTTCAAGCCGCAATCCTCAATCCTCAATCCTCAACCCTCAATCCTCATTCCTCAAACCTCAATCCTCAACCCTCAGTCCTCATACTCAATTCTCAATTCTCAATCCTCAATTCTCAATCCTCAATCTTCAGTCCTCAATAATCAATCTCCAATTCTAGATCCTCAATCCCCAATCTTCAATCCTTAATCCTCAATCTTCAATCCCCAATACCCAGTACTCAATCTTCAATCCTGAATGCTCAATCCTCAATCCTCAATCCTCAGTCCTCAACCCTCAATCCTCAATCCTCAATCCTCAACCCTCAGCCCTCATCCTCCATCCTCAATCCTCAATCCACAATCCTCGATCTTCAATCCTCAATTCTCAATCTTCAATCCTCGATCCTCAATCATCAATCCTCAATCCTCAGGCATCAATACTCAACCTTCAATGCTCAATCCTCAATCCTCAATCCTCAATCCTCATTCCCCAGCCCTCAGTCCTCATTCCTCAAACCTCAATCCTCAACCCTCAGTCCTCATATTCAATTCTCAATTCTCAATCCTCAATCCTCAATCCTCAATCTTCAATCCTCAATAGTCAATCTCCAATCCTCAATCCTCAATCCTCGATCCTCAATCCTCAGGCATCAATACTCAATCTTCAATACTCAATCCTCAATCCTCAATCCTCAATCCTCAATCCTCAAACCTCAATCCTCAATCCTCAATATTCAATCATCAATACTCAATCTTCGATCCTCAATCCTCAATCCTCAATCCTCAATCCTCAATCCTCAATCCTCAATCCTCAATCCTCAATCCTCAATCCTCAATCCACAATCCTCAGCCTTCAATACTCAATAATCAATTTCCAATCCTAGATCCTCAATCCTCAATCCTCAATCCTCAATCCTCAAACCTCAATCCTCAATCCTCAATATTCAATCATCAATACTCAATCTTCAATCCGCAATCCTCAATCCTCAATCCTCAACCCTCAATCCTCATTCCTCAAACCTCAATCCTCAACCCTCAGTCCTCATACTCAATTCTCAATTCTCAATCCTCAATTCTCAATCCTCAATCTTCAGTCCTCAATAATCAATCTCCAATTCTAGATCCTCAATCCCCAATCTTCAATCCTTAATCCTCAATCTTCAATCCCCAATCCCCAGTACTCAATCTTCAATCCTCAATGCTCAATCCTCAATCCTCAATCCTCAGTCCTCAATCCTCAATCCTCAATCCTCAATCCTCAGTCCTCAATCCTCAATCCTCAATCCTCAATCCTCAACCCTCAGCCCTCATCCTCCATCCTCAATCCTCAATCCACAATCCTCGATCTTCAATCCTCAATTCTCAATCTTCAATCCTCGATCCTCAATCATCAATCCCCAATCCTCAATCCTCAGGCATCAATACTCAACCTTCAATGCTCAATCCTCAATCCTCAATCCTCAATCCTCATTCCCCAGACCTCAGTCCTCATTCCTCAAACCTCAATCCTCAACCCTCAGTCCTCATATTCAATTCTCAATTCTCATTCCTCAATCCTCAATCCTCAATCTTCAATCCTCAATAGTCAATCTCCAATCCTCAATCCTCAATCCTCGATCCTCAATCCTCAGGCATCAATACTCAATCTTCAATACTCAATCCTCAATCCTCAATCCTCAATCCTCAATCCTCAAACCTCAATCCTCAATCCTCAATATTCAATCATCAATACTCAATCTTCGATCCTCAATCCTCAATCCTCAATACTCGATCCTCAATCCTCAATCCTCAATCCTCAATCCTCAATCCTCAATCCTCAATCCACAATCCTCAGCCTTCAATACTCAATAATCAATTTCCAATCCTAGATCCTCAATCCTCAATCCTCAATCATCAATCCTCAATCCTCATTATTCAATCCTCAATATTCAATCATCAATACTCAATCTTCAATCCTCAATCCTCAATGCTCAATCCTCAATCCTCAATCCTCAATCCTCAATATTCAATCATCAATACTCAATCTTCAATCCTCAATCCTAAAACCTCAATCCTCAATCCTCATTCTTCAATCCTAAATACCCAATCCTCAATCTTCAATCCTCAATCCTCAATACTCAATTCTCAATCCTCAATCCTTAATCCTCAGACCTCAAACGTCAATATTCAACCCTCAGTCCTCGTCCTCAATCCACAACCCTCAATCCTCAGTCCTCAATATTCAATCATCAATATTCAATCTTCAGTCCTCAATCCTCAATCCTCAATCCTCAATCCTCAATCCTCAATCTTCAACCCTGAATCCTCAATCCTCAATACTCAATCCTCAATCTTCAATCCTCAATACTCAATCTTCAATCCTCAATCCTCAATCCTCAATCCTCAATATTCAATCATCAATACTCAATCTTCAATCCTCAATCCTCAATCCTCAATTCTCAATCCTGAATCCTCAATCCTCAATCCTCAATCCTCAATCCTCAATCCACAATCCTCAAGCTTCTATACTCAATAATCAATCTCCAATCATAGATCCTCAATCCTCAATCCTCAATCCTCAATCCTCAATCCTCAATCCTCAACATTCAATCATCAATACTCAATCTTCAAACCTCAATCTTCAATCCTCAATACCCAATCTTCAATCCTCAATCCTCAATCCTCAATCCGCAATCCTCAATCCTCAGGCATCAATACTCAATCTACAATATTCAATCCTCAATCCTTAATCCTTAATCCTCAATCCACAATCCTCAACCTTCAATACTCAATACTCAATCTTCAATCCTCAATCCTCAATCCTCAATCCTCAATCCTCAATCCTCAATCCTCAATCCTCAATCCTCAATATTCAATCCTCAATACTCAACCTTCAATCATCAATCCCCAATCCTCAATTCTCAGTCGTCAATCCTCAGTCATCATTCCTCAATCTTCAATACTCAATCGTCAATCCTTAGTCCTCAATCCTCAATCCTCAATCCTCGTTCCTCAAACCTCAATCCTCAACCCTCAGACTTCATCCTCAATCCTCAAACCTCAATACTCAATCCTCAATATTCAATCATCAATACTCAATCTTCAATCCTCAATCCTAAAACCTCAATCCTCAATCCTCATTCTTCAATCCTAAATACCCAATCCTCAATCTTCAATCCTCAATCCTCAATACTCAATTCTCAATCCTCAATCCTTAATCCTCAGACCTCGAACGTCAATATTCAACCCTCAGTCCTCGTCCACAATCCACAACCCTCAATCCTCAGTCCTCAATATTCAATCATCAATATTCAGCCTTCAATCCTCAATCCTCAATCCTCAATCCTCAATCCTCAATCCTCAATCTTCAACCCTGAATCCTCAATCCTCAATACTCAATCCTCAATCCTCAATCCTCAATCCTCAATCTTCGATCCTCAATACTCAATCTGCAATCCTCAATCCTCAAACCTCAATCCTGAATCCTCATTCCTCAATCCTCAATACCCAATCCCCAATCCTCAATCCTCAATCCTCAATCCTCAATATTCAATCATCAATACTCAATCTTCAATCCTCAATCTTCAATCCTCAATACTCAACCTTCAATCCTCAATCCTCAATCCTCAATCCTCAAACCTCAATCCTCAATCCTCAATATTCAATCGTCAATACTCAATCTTCAATCCTCAATCCTCAAACCTCAATCCTCAATCCTCATTACTCAATCCTCAATACCCAATCCTCAATCCATAATCCTTAATCCTCAATTCACAATCCTCAACCTTCAATACTCAATCCTCAATCTTCAATCCTCAATCCTCAATCCTCAATCCTCAATCCTCAATCCTCAATCCTCAATATTCAATCCTCAATACTCAATCTTCAATCATCAATCCTCAATCCTCAATTCTCAGTCGTCAATCCTCAGTCATCAATACTCAATCTTCAATACTCAATCGTCAATCCTTAGTCCTCAATCCTCAATCCTCAATCCTCGTTCCTCAAACCTCAATCCTCAACCCTCAGTCTTCATCCTCAATCCTCAAACCTCAAGCCTCAACCCTCAATATTCAATCATCAATACTCAATCTTCAATCCTCAATCCTCAATCCTCAAACCTCAATCCTCAATCCTCATGCTTCAATCCTAAATACCCAATCCTCAATCTTCAATCCGCAATCCTCAATCGTCAATCCTCAATCCTCAATCCTGAATCTTCAACCCTGAATACACAATCCTCAATACTCAATCCTCAATCTTCAATCCTCAATACTCAATCTTCAATCCTCAATCCTCATCCCTCAATCTTCAATCCTCATTCTTCAATCCTCAATACCCAATCCTCAATCTTCAATCCTCAATCCTCAATCCTCAATCCTAATTCCTCAATCCTCATTCTTCAATCCTCAATACCCAATCCTCAATTTCAATCCTCAATCCTCAATCCTGATTTCTCAATCCTCAATCCTCAACCCTCAGCCCTCATCCTCCATCCTCAATCCTCAATCCTCAATCCTCAATCTTCAATCCTCAATTCTCAATCTTCAATCCTCGATCCTCAATCGTCAATCCTCAATCCTCAATCCTCAGGCATCAATACTCAATCTTCAATGCTCAATCCTCAATCCTCAATCCTCAATCCACATTCCCCAACCCTCAATCCTCATTCCTCAAACCTCAATCCTCAACCCTCAGTCCTCAGACTCAATTCTCAATTCTCAATCCTCAATCCTCAGTATTCAATCATCAATACTCGATCTTCAATCCTCAATCCTCAATCCTCAATCCTCACTCCTCAATCCTCAATCCTCAGTATTCAATCATCAATACTCAATCTTCAAACCTCAATCTTCAATCCTCAATTCTCAATCTTCAATCCTCAATCCTCAATCCTCAATCCTCAATCCTCAATCCTCAGGCATCAATACTCAATCTACAATATTCAATCCTCAATCCTTAATCCTCAATCCACAATCCTCAACCTTCAATACTCAATACTCAATCTTCAATCCTCAATCCTCAATCATCAATCCTAAATTCTCAGTCGTCAATCCTCAGTCACCAATCCTCAATCTTCAATACTCAATCGTCAATCCTTAGTCCTCAATCCTCAATCCTCAATCCTCGTTCCTCAAACCTCAATCCTAAACCCTCAGACTTCATCCTCAATCCTCAAACCTCAATCCTCAATCCTCAATATTCAATCATTAATACTCAATCTTGAATCCTCAATCCTAAAACATCAATCCTCAATCCTCATTCTTCAATCCTAAATACCCAATCCTCAATCTTCAATCCTCAATCCTCAATACTCAATTCTCAATCCTTAATCCTTAATCCTCAGACCTCAAACGTCAATACTCAACCCTCAGTCCTCGTCCTCAATACACAACCCTCAATCCTCAGTCCTCAATATTCAATCATCAATATTCATTCTTCAATCCTCAATACCCAATCCTCAATCTTCAATCCTCAATCCTCAATCCTCAATCCTAATTCCTCAATCCTCATTCTTCAATCCTCAATACCCAATCCTCAATTTCAATCCTCAATCCTCAATCCTCATTTCTCAATCCGCAATCCTCAACCCTCAGCCCTCATCCTCCATCCTCAGTACTCAATCCTCTATCCTCAGTCTTCAATCCTCAATACTCAATCTTCAATCCTCATTCCTCAATCCTCAATCCTCAATCCTCAATCTTCAATCCTCAAACATCTATCCTCAATTCTCAATCCTCAATCCTCAGTCCTCAGTCGTCGAACATCAATCCCCGACCCTTAGCACTCATCCTCAATCCTCATCCCTCAATCCACAATCCTCAACCTTCAATACTCAATAATCAATCTCCAATCCTAGATCCTCAATCCTCAATCCTCAATCCTCAATTTTCAACCCTGAATCCTCAATCCTCAATACTCAATCCTCAATCTTCAATCCTCAATGCTCAATCTTCAATCCGTAACCCTCAATCTGCAATCCCGAATCCCCAGTACTCAATCTTCAATCCTCAATGCTCAATCCTCAATCCTCAATCCTCAGTCCTCAGTCCTCAATCTTCAATCCTCAAACCTCAATCCTCAACCGTCAGTCCTCATTCTCCATCCTCAATCCTCAATCCTCAATCCTCAATCTTCAATCCCCAATACTCAATCTTCAATCCTCAATCCTCAATCCTCAATCCTCAATCCTCAATCCTCAATCCTCAATCCTCAGGTATCAATACTCAATCTTCAATACTCAATCCTCAATCCTCAATCCTCAATCCTCAATCCTCAATCCTCAACCATCAATCCTCATTCCTCAAACCTCAATCCTCAACCCTCAGTCCTCATCCTCAATTCTCAATTCTCAATCCTCAATCGTCAATCATCAATCTTCAATCCTCAATAATCAATCTCCGATCCTAGATCCTCAATCCCCAATCTTCAATCGTTAATCCTCAATATTCAATCCTCAATCCCCAGTCATCAATCTTCAATCCTCAATGCTCAATCCTTAATCCTCAATCCTCAATCCTCAGTCCTCAATCCCCAATCCTCAATCCTCTAACCTCAATCCTCAACCGTCAGTCCTCGTCCTCAATCCTCAAACCTCAATCCTCAACCCTCAATATTCAATCGACAATACTCAATCGTCAATCCTCAATCCTCAAACCTCAATCCTCAATCCTCATTCTTCAATCCTAAATACCCAATCCTCAATCTTCAAACCTCTATCCTCAATCCTCAATTTTCAATCCTCAATCCTTAATACTCAGACCTCAAACATCAATATTCAACCCTCATCCCTCGTCCTCAATCCACAACCCTCAATCCTCAGTCCTCAATATTCAATCATCAATATTCAATCTTCAATCCTCAATCCTCAATCCTCAATCCTCGATCCTCAATCCTCAATTTTCAACCCTGAATCCTCAATCCTCAATACTCAATCCTCAATCTTCAATCCTCAATACCCAATCTTCAATCCTCAATCCTCAATCCTCAATCCTCAACCCTCAATCTTCAATCCTCAACACTAATCTTCAATCCTCAATCCCCAATCCTCAATCCTCAATCCTCATTCTTCAATCCTCAAAACCCAATCCTCAATCTTCAATCCTCAATCCTCAATCCTCAATCCTAATTCCTCTATCCTCATTCTTCAATCCTCAATACCCAATCCTCAATTTCAATCCTCAATCCTCAATCCTCATTTCTCAATCCTCAATCTTCAACCCTCAGCCCTCATCCTCCATCCTCAGTACTCAATCCTCTATCCTCAATCTTCAATCCTCAATACTCAATCTTCGATCCTCATTCCTCAATCCTCAATCCTCAATCCTCAATCTTCAATCGCCAATACTCAATCTGCAATCCCCAATACTCAAACCTCAATCCTCAATCCTCATTACTCAATCCTCAATACCCAATCCTCAATCCTCAATCCTCAATCCTCAATCCTCAATATTCAATCATCAATACTCAATCTTGAATACTCAATCTTCAATCCTCAATACTCAACCTTCAATCCTCAATCCTCAATCCTCAATCCTCAATCCTCAATCCTCAGGCATCAATACTCAATCTACAATATTCAATCCACAATCCTCAATCCTCAATCCTCAGGCATCAATACTCAATCTACAATATTCAATCCACAATCCTTAATCCTCAATCCACAATCCTCAACCTTCAATACTCAATACTCAATCTTCAATCCTCAATCCTCAATCCTCAATCCTCAATCCTCAATCCTCAATCCTCAATATTCAATCCTCAATACTCAATCTTCAATCCTCAATCCTCAATCCTCAATCCTCAATCCTCATTCTTCAATCCTCAATACCCAATCCTCAATCTTCAATCCTCAATCCTCAATCCTCAATCCTAATTCCTCAATCCTCATTCTTCAATCCTCAATACCCAATCCTCAATTTCAATCCTCAATCCTCAATCCTCATTTCTCAATCCGCAATCCTCAACCCTCAGCCCTCATCCTCCATCCTCAGTACTCAATCCTCTATCCTCAGTCTTCAATCCTCAATACTCAATCTTCAATCCTCATTCCTCAATCCTCAATCCTCAATCCTCAATCTTCAATCCTCAAACATCTATCCTCAATTCTCAATCCTCAATCCTCAGTCCTCAGTCGTCGAACATCAATCCCCGACCCTTAGCACTCATCCTCAATCCTCATCCCTCAATCCACAATCCTCAACCTTCAATACTCAATAATCAATCTCCAATCCTAGATCCTCAATCCTCAATCCTCAATCCTCATTCCTCAATCCTCAATACCCAATCCTCAATCTTCAATCCTCAAACATCAATCCTGAATTCTCAATCTTCAATCCTCGATCCTCAATCCTCAATCCTCAATCTTCAATCCTCAATCCTCAATCCTCAACCCTCAGTCCTCATACTCAATTCTCAATTCTCAATCCTCAATCCTCAATCCTCAATCTTCAATCCTCAATAATCAACCTCCAATCCTAGATCCTCAATCCCCAATCTTCAATCCTTAATCCTCAATCTTCAATCCTTAATTCTCAATCGTCAATCTTCAATCCTCAATACTCAATCTTCAATCCTCAACCCTCAGTCCTCAATCCTCAATCCTTAATCCTCAATCGTCAATCTTCAATCCTCATGCTTCAATCCTAAATACCCAATCCTCAATCTTCAATCCGCAATCCTCAATCGTCAATCCTCAATCCTCAATCCTGAATCTTCAACCCTGAATACACAATCCTCAATACTCAATCCTCAATCTTCAATCCTCAATACTCAATCTTCAATCCTCAATCCTCAATCCTCAATCCTCAATCCTCATTCTTCAATCCTCAATACCCAATCCTCAATCTTCAATCCTCAATCCTCAATCCTCAATCCTAATTCCTCAATCCTCATTCTTCAATCCTCAATACCCAATCCTCAATTTCAATCCTCAATCCTCAATCCTCATTTCTCAATCCTCAATCCTCAACCCTCAGCCCTCATCCTCCATCCTCAATCCTCAATCCTCAATCCTCAATCTTCATTCCTCAATTCTCAATCTTCAATCCTCGATCCTCAATCGTCAATCCTCAATCCTCAATCCTCAGGCATCAATACTCAATCTTCAATGCTCAATCCTCAATCCTCAATCCTCAATCCACATTCCCCAACCCTCAATCCTCATTCCTCAAACCTCAATCCTCAACCCTCAGTCCTCATACTCAATTCTCAATTCTCAATCCTCAATCCTCAGTATTCAATCATCAATACTCAATCTTCAATCCTCAATCCTCAATCCTCAATCCTCACTCCTCAATCCTCAATCCTCAGTATTCAATCATCAATACTCAATCTTCAAACCTCAATCTTCAATCCTCAATTCTCAATCTTCAATCCTCAATCCTCAATCCTCAATCCTCAATCCTCAATCCTCAGGCATCAATACTCAATCTACAATATTCAATCCTCAATCCTTAATCCTCAATCCACAATCCTCAACCTTCAATACTCAATACTCAATCTTCAATCCTCAATCCTCAATCATCAATCCTAAATTCTCAGTCGTCAATCCTCAGTAACCAATCCTCAATCTTCAATACTCAATCGTCAATCCTTAGTCCTCAATCCTCAATCCTCAATCCTCGTTCCTCAAACCTCAATCCTAAACCCTCAGACTTCATCCTCAATCCTCAAACCTCAATCCTCAATCCTCAATATTCAATCATTAATACTCAATCTTCAATCCTCAATCCTAAAACATCAATCCTCAATCCTCATTCTTCAATCCTAAATACCCAATCCTCAATCTTCAATCCTCAATCCTCAATACTCAATTCTCAATCCTTAATCCTTAATCCTCAGACCTCAAACGTCAATACTCAACCCTCAGTCCTCGTCCTCAATACACAACCCTCAATCCTCAGTCCTCAATATTCAATCATCAATATTCAATCTTCAATCCTCAATCCTCAATCCTCAATCCTCAATCCTCAATCCTCAATCTTCAACCCTGAATCCTCAATCCTCAATACTCAATCCTCAATCTTCAATCCTCAAAACTCAATCTTCAATCCTCAATCCTCAATCCTCAATCCTCAATATTCAATCATCAATACTCAATCTTCAATCCTCAATCCTCAATCCTCAATTCTCAATCCTCAATCCTCAATCCTCAATCCTCAATCCTCAATCCTCAATCCACAATCCTCAACCTTCTATACTCAATAATCAATCTCCAATCCTAGATCCTCAATCCTCAATCCTCAATCCTCAATCTTCAACCCTGAATCCTCAATCCTCAATACTCAATTCTCAATCTTCAATCCTCAATACTCAATCTTCAATCCTCAATCCTCAATCGTCAATCCTCAATCCGCAATCTTCAATCCTCAACACTCAATCTTCAATCCTCAATCCTCAATCCTCAGTCCTCAATCCTCATTCTTCAATCCTCAATACCCAATCCTCAATCTTCAATCCTCAATCCTCAATCCTCAATCCTAATTCCTCAATCCTCATTCTTCAATCCTCAATACCCAATCCTCAATTTCAATCCTCAATCCTCAATCCTCATTTCTCAATCCTCAATCCTCAACCCTCAGCCCTCATCCTCCATCCTCAGTACTGAATCCTCTATCCTCAATCTTCAATCCTCAATACTAAATCTTCAATCCTCATTCCACAATCCTCAAACCTCAATCCTCAATCTTCAATCCTCAATACTCAATCTGCAATCCTCAATCCTCAAACCTCAATCCTCAATCCTCATTCCTCAATCCTCAATACCCAATCCTCAATCCTCAATCCTCGATCCTCAATCCTCAATATTCAATCATCAATACTCAATCTTCACTCCTCAATCTTCAATCCTCAATACTCAATCTTCAATCCTCAATCCTCAATCCTCAATCTTCAACCCTGAATCCTCAATCCTAAATACTCAATCCTCAATCTTCAATCCTCAATACTCAATCTTCAATCCTCAATCCTCAATCCTCAATCCTCAATCCTCAATCTTCAATCCTCAACACTCAATCTTCAATACTCAATCCTCAATCCTCAATCCTCAATCCTCATTCTTCAATCCTCAATACCCAATCCTCAATTTTCAATCCTCAATCCTCAATCCTCAATCCTAATTCCTCAATCCTCATTCTTCAATCCTCAATACCCAATCCTCAATTTCAATCCTCAATCCTCAATCCTCATTTCTCAATCCTCAAGCCTCAACCCTCAGCCCTCATCCTCCATCCTCAGTACTCAATCCTCTATCCTCAATCTTCAATCCTCAATACTCAATCTTCAATCCTCATTCCTCAATCCTCAATCCTCAATTCTCAGTCTTCAATCCTCAATACTCAATCTTCAATCCTCATTCCTCAATCCTCAATCCTCAATCCTCAATCTTCAATCCTCAAACATCTATCCTCAATTCTCAATCCTCAATCCTCAGTCCTCAGTCGTCGAACATCAATCCCCGACCCTTAGCACTCATCCTCAATCCTCATCCCTCAATCCACAATCCTCAACCTTCAATACTCAATAATCAATCTCCAATCCTAGATCCTCAATCCTCAATCCTCAATCCTCAATTTTCAACCCTGAATCCTCAATCCTCAATACTCAATCCTCAATCTTCAATCCTCAATGCTCAATCTTCAATCCGTAACCCTCAATCTGCAATCCCGAATCCCCAGTACTCAATCTTCAATCCTCAATGCTCAATCCTCAATCCTCAATCCTCAGTCCTCAGTCCTCAATCTTCAATCCTCAAACCTCAATCCTCAACCGTCAGTCCTCATTCTCCATCCTCAATCCTCAATCCTCAATCCTCAATCTTCAATCCCCAATACTCAATCTTCAATCCTCAATCCTCAATCCTCAATCCTCAATCCTCAATCCTCAGGTATCAATACTCAATCTTCAATACTCAATCCTCAATCCTCAATCCTCAATCCTCAATCCTCAATCCTCAACCATCAATCCTCATTCCTCAAACCTCAATCCTCAACCCTCAGTCCTCATCCTCAATTCTCAATTCTCAATCCTCAATCGTCAATCATCAATCTTCAATCCTCAATAATCAATCTCCGATCCTAGATCCTCAATCCCCAATCTTCAATCGTTAATCCTCAATATTCAATCCTCAATCCCCAGTCATCAATCTTCAATCCTCAATGCTCAATCCTTAATCCTCAATCCTCAATCCTCAGTCCTCAATCCCCAATCCTCAATCCTCTAACCTCAATCCTCAACCGTCAGTCCTCGTCCTCAATCCACAACCCTCAATCCTCAGTCCTCAATATTCAATCATCAATATTCAATCTTCAATCCTCAATCCTCAATCCTCAATCCTCGATCCTCAATCCTCAATTTTCAACCCTGAATCCTCAATCCTCAATACTCAATCCTCAATCTTCAATCCTCAATACCCAATCTTCAATCCTCAATCCTCAATCCTCAATCCTCAACCCTCAATCTTCAATCCTCAACACTAATCTTCAATCCTCAATCCCCAATCCTCAATCCTCAATCCTCATTCTTCAATCCTCAAAACCCAATCCTCAATCTTCAATCCTCAATCCTCAATCCTCAATCCTAATTCCTCTATCCTCATTCTTCAATCCTCAATACCCAATCCTCAATTTCAATCCTCAATCCTCAATCCTCATTTCTCAATCCTCAATCTTCAACCCTCAGCCCTCATCCTCCATCCTCAGTACTCAATCCTCAATCCTCAATCCTCAATCCTCAATCCTCAATCCTCAGGCATCAATACTCAATCTACAATATTCAATCCACAATCCTCAATCCTCAATCCTCAGGCATCAATACTCAATCTACAATATTCAATCCACAATCCTTAATCCTCAATCCACAATCCTCAACCTTCAATACTCAATACTCAATCTTCAATCCTCAATCCTCAATCCTCAATCCTCAATCCTCAATCCTCAATCCTCAATATTCAATCCTCAATACTCAATCTTCAATCCTCAATCCTCAATCCTCAATCCTCAATCCTCATTCTTCAATCCTCAATACCCAATCCTCAATCTTCAATCCTCAATCCTCAATCCTCAATCCTAATTCCTCAATCCTCATTCTTCAATCCTCAATACCCAATCCTCAATTTCAATCCTCAATCCTCAATCCTCATTTCTCAATCCGCAATCCTCAACCCTCAGCCCTCATCCTCCATCCTCAGTACTCAATCCTCTATCCTCAGTCTTCAATCCTCAATACTCAATCTTCAATCCTCATTCCTCAATCCTCAATCCTCAATCCTCAATCTTCAATCCTCAAACATCTATCCTCAATTCTCAATCCTCAATCCTCAGTCCTCAGTCGTCGAACATCAATCCCCGACCCTTAGCACTCATCCTCAATCCTCATCCCTCAATCCACAATCCTCAACCTTCAATACTCAATAATCAATCTCCAATCCTAGATCCTCAATCCTCAATCCTCAATCCTCATTCCTCAATCCTCAATACCCAATCCTCAATCTTCAATCCTCAAACATCAATCCTCAATTCTCAATCTTCAATCCTCGATCCTCAATCCTCAATCCTCAATCTTCAATCCTCAATCCTCAATCCTCAACCCTCAGTCCTCATACTCAATTCTCAATTCTCAATCCTCAATCCTCAATCCTCAATCTTCAATCCTCAATAATCAACCTCCAATCCTAGATCCTCAATCCCCAATCTTCAATCCTTAATCCTCAATCTTCAATCCTTAATTCTCAATCGTCAATCTTCAATCCTCAATACTCAATCTTCAATCCTCAACCCTCAGTCCTCAATCCTCAATCCTTAATCCTCAATCGTCAATCTTCAATCCTCATGCTTCAATCCTAAATACCCAATCCTCAATCTTCAATCCGCAATCCTCAATCGTCAATCCTCAATCCTCAATCCTGAATCTTCAACCCTGAATACACAATCCTCAATACTCAATCCTCAATCTTCAATCCTCAATACTCAATCTTCAATCCTCAATCCTCAATCCTCAATCCTCAATCCTCATTCTTCAATCCTCAATACCCAATCCTCAATCTTCAATCCTCAATCCTCAATCCTCAATCCTAATTCCTCAATTATCATTCTTCAATCCTCAATACCCAATCCTCAATTTCAATCCTCAATCCTCAATCCTAATTTCTCAATCCTCAATCCTCAACCCTCAGCCCTCATCCTCCATCCTCAATCCTCAATCCTCAATCCTCAATCTTCATTCCTCAATTCTCAATCTTCAATCCTCGATCCTCAATCGTCAATCCTCAATCCTCAATCCTCAGGCATCAATACTCAATCTTCAATGCTCAATCCTCAATCCTCAATCCTCAATCCACATTCCCCAACCCTCAATCCTCATTCCTCAAACCTCAATCCTCAACCCTCAGTCCTCATACTCAATTCTCAATTCTCAATCCTCAATCCTCAGTATTCAATCATCAATACTCAATCTTCAATCCTCAATCCTCAATCCTCAATCCTCACTCCTCAATCCTCAATCCTCAGTATTCAATCATCAATACTCAATCTTCAAACCTCAATCTTCAATCCTCAATTCTCAATCTTCAATCCTCAATCCTCAATCCTCAATCCTCAATCCTCAATCCTCAGGCATCAATACTCAATCTACAATATTCAATCCTCAATCCTTAATCCTCAATCCACAATCCTCAACCTTCAATACTCAATACTCAATCTTCAATCCTCAATCCTCAATCATCAATCCTAAATTCTCAGTCGTCAATCCTCAGTAACCAATCCTCAATCTTCAATACTCAATCGTCAATCCTTAGTCCTCAATCCTCAATCCTCAATCCTCGTTCCTCAAACCTCAATCCTAAACCCTCAGACTTCATCCTCAATCCTCAAACCTCAATCCTCAATCCTCAATATTCAATCATTAATACTCAATCTTCAATCCTCAATCCTAAAACATCAATCCTCAATCCTCATTCTTCAATCCTAAATACCCAATCCTCAATCTTCAATCCTCAATCCTCAATACTCAATTCTCAATCCTTAATCCTTAATCTTCAACCCTGAATCCTCAATCCTCAATACTCAATCCTCAATCTTCAATCCTCAATACTCAATCTTCAATCCTCAATCCTCAATCCTCAATCCTCAATCCTCAATCTTCAATCCTCAACACTCAGTCTTCAATCCGCAATCCTCAATCCTCAATCCTCAATCCTCATTCTTCAATCCTCAATACCCAATCCTCAATCTTCAATCCTCAATCCTCAATCCTCAATCCTCGATCCTCAATCCTCAATATTCAATCATCAATACTCAATCTTCACTCCTCAATCTTCAATCCTCAATACTCAATCTTCAATCCTCAATCCTCAATCCTCAATCTTCAACCCTGAATCCTCAATCCTAAATACTCAATCCTCAATCTTCAATCCTCAATACTCAATCTTCAATCCTCAATCCTCAATACTCAATCCTCAATCCTCAATCTTCAATCCTCAACACTCAATCTTCAATACTCAATCCTCAATCCTCAATCCTCAATCCTCATTCTTCAATCCTCAATACCCAATCCTCAATCTTCAATCCTCAATCCTCAATCCTCAATCCTAATTCCTCAATCCTCATTCTTCAATCCTCAATACCCAATCCTCAATTTCAATCCTCAATCCTCAATCCTCATTTCTCAATCCTCAATCCTCAACCCTCAGCCCTCATCCTCCATCCTCAGTACTCAATCCTCTATCCTCAATCTTCAATCCTCAATACTCAATCTTCAATCCTCATTCCTCAATCCTCAATCCTCAATTCTCAATCTTCAATCCTCAATACTCAATCTGCAATCCTCAATCCTCAAACCTCAATCCTCAATCCTCATTCCTCAATCCTCAATACCCAATCCTCAACCCTCAATCCTCAATCCTCAATCCTCAATCCTCAATCCTCAATCGTCAACCCTGAATCCTCAGTGCTCAATACTCAATCCTCAATCTCCAATCCTCAATTCTCAATCCTCAATCCTCAATCCTCAATCCTCAATCCTCAATCCTCAATCCTCAATCCACAATCCTCAAGCTTCTATACTCAATAATCAATCTCCAATCCTAGATCGTCAATCCTCAATCCTCAATCCTCAATCTTCAACCCTGAATCCTCAATCATCAATACTCAATCCTCAATCTTCAATCCTCAATACTCAATCTTCAATCCTCAATCCTCAATGCTCAATCCTCAGTCCTCAATCTTCAACCCTCAACACTCAATCTTCAATCCTCAATCCTCAATCCTCAATCCTCAATCCTCAGGCATCAATACTCAATCTTCAATGCTCAATCCTCAATCCTCAATCCTGAATCCTCATTCCCCAACCCTCAATCCTCATTCCTCAAACCTCAATCCTCAACCCTCAGTCCTCATACTCAATTCTCAAATCTCAATCCTCAATCCTCAATCCTCAATCTTCAATCCTCAATAATCAATCTCCAATCCTCAATCCTCAATCCTCGATCCTCAATCCTCAGGCATCAATACTCAATCTTCAATACTCAATCCTCAATCCTCAATCCTCAATCCTCAATCCTCAAACCTCAATCCTCAATCCTCAATATTCAATCATCAATACTCAATCTTCAATCCTCAATCCCCAATCCTCAATCCTCAATCCTCAATCCTCAATCCTCAATCCTCAATCCTCAATCCTCAATCCTCAATCCTCAATCCTCAATCCACAATCCTCAACCTTCAATACTCAATAATCAATCTCCAATCCTAGATCCTCAATCCTCAATCCTCAATCCTCATTCCTCAATCCTCAATACCCAATCCTCAATCTTCAATCCTCAAACATCAATCCTCAATTCTCAATCCTCAATCCTCAGTCCTCAGTCGTCGAATCTCAATCCCCGACGCTTAGCACGCATCCTCAATCCTCAGTCCTCAATCCTCAATCCTCAAACCTAAATCCTCTAGCGTCAGTCCTCGTCCTCAATCCCCAAACCTCAATCCCCAATCCTCAATATTCAATCAGCAATACTCAATCTTCATTCCTCAATCCTCAATCCTCAATCCTCAATCCTCAATCCTCAATCCTCAATCCTCAATATTCAATCATCAATACTCAATCTTCAACCCTCAATCTTCAATCCTCAATACTCAATCTTCCATCCTCAATCCTCAATCCTCAATCATCAATCCTCAATCCTCAGGTATCAATAATCAATCTACAATAATCAATCCTCAATCCTTAATCCTCAATCCACAATCCTCAACCTTCAATACTCAATACTCAATCTTCAATCCTCAATCCTCAATCCTCAATCCTCAATCCACAATCCTCAATCCGCAATATTCAATCCTCAATACTCAATCTTCAATCATCAATCCTCAATCCTCAATTCTCAGTCGTCAATCCTCAGTCATCAATCCTCAATCTTCAATACTCAATCGTCAATCCTTAGTCCTCAATCCTCAATCCTCAATCCTCGTACCTCAAACCTCAATCCTCAACCCTCAGTCTTCATCCTCAATCCTCAAACCTCAATCCTCAATCCTCAATATTCAATCATCAATACTCAATCTTCAATCCCCAATCCTCAAACCTCAATCCTCAATCCTCATTCTTCAATCCTAAATACCCAATCCTTAATCTTCAATCCTTAATCCTCAATCCTCAATTCTCAATCCTCAATCCTTAATCCTCAGACGTCAAACATCAATATTCAACCCTCAGTCCTCGTCCTCAATCCACAATCCTCAATCCTCAGTCCTCAATATTCAATCATAAATATTCAATCTTCAATCCTCAATCCTCAATCCTCAATCCTCGATCCTCAATCCTCAATTTTCAACCCTGAATCCTCAATCCTCAATACTCAATCCTCCATCTTCAATCCTCAATACTCAATCTTCAATCCTCAATCCTCAATCGTCAATCCTCAATCCTCAATTTTCAATCCTCAACACTCAATCTTCAATCCTCAATCCTCATCCTCAATCCTCAATCCTCATTCTTCAATCCTCAATACCCAATCCTCAATCTTCAATCCTCAATCCTCAATCCTCAATCCTAATTCCTCAATCCTCATTCTTCAATCCTCAGTACCCAATCCTCAATTTCAATCCTCAATCCTCAATCCTCATTTCTCAATCCTCAATCCTCAACCTTCAGCCCTCACCCTCCATCCTCAGTACTCAATCCTCTATCCTCAATCTTCAATCCTCAATACTCAATCTTCAATCCTCATTCCTCAATCCTCAATCCTCAATCCTCAATCTTCAATCCTCAAACATCTATCCTCAATTCTCAATCCTCAATCCTCAGTCCTCAGTCGTCGAACATCAATCCCCGACCCTTAGCACTCATCCTCAATCCTCATCCCTCAATCCACAATCCTCAACCTTCAATACTCAATAATCAATCTCCAATCCTAGATCCTCAATCCTCAATCCTCAATCCTCATTCCTCAATCCTCAATACCCAATCCTCAATCTTCAATCCTCAAACATCAATCCTCAATTCTCAATCTTCAATCCTCGATCCTCAATCCTCAATCCTCAATCTTCAATCCTCAATCCTCAATCCTCAACCCTCAGTCCTCATACTCAATTCTCAATTCTCAATCCTCAATCCTCAATCCTCAATCTTCAATCCTCAATAATCAACCTCCAATCCTAGATCCTCAATCCCCAATCTTCAATCCTTAATCCTCAATCTTCAATCCTTAATTCTCAATCGTCAATCTTCAATCCTCAATACTCAGTCTTCAATCCTCAACCCTCAGTCCTCAATCCTCAATCCTTAATCCTCAATCGTCAATCTTCAATCCTCAATACTCAATCTTCAATACTCAATCCTCAATCTTCAATCCTCAATCCTCAATCCTCAATTCTCAATCCTCAATCCTCAGTCCTCTGTCCTCAAACCTCAATCCTCTACCCTCAGCCCTCATCCTCCATCCTCAATCCTCAATCATCAATCCTCAGGCATCAATACTCAATCTACAATATTCAATCCTCAATCCTTAATCCTCAATCCACAATCCTCAACCTTCAATACTCAATACTCAATCTTCAATCCTCAATCCTCAATCATCAATCCTAAATTCTCAGTCGTCAATCCTCAGTAACCAATCCTCAATCTTCAATACTCAATCGTCAATCCTTAGTCCTCAATCCTCAATCCTCAATCCTCGTTCCTCAAACCTCAATCCTAAACCCTCAGACTTCATCCTCAATCCTCAAACCTCAATCCTCAATCCTCAATATTCAATCATTAATACTCAATCTTCAATCCTCAATCCTAAAACATCAATCCTCAATCCTCATTCTTCAATCCTAAATACCCAATCCTCAATCTTCAATCCTCAATCCTCAATACTCAATTCTCAATCCTTAATCCTTAATCCTCAGACCTCAAACGTCAATACTCAACCCTCAGTCCTCGTCCTCAATACACAACCCTCAATCCTCAGTCCTCAATATTCAATCATCAATATTCAATCTTCAATCCTCAATCCTCAATCCTCAATCCTCAATCCTCAATCCTCAATCTTCAACCCTGAATCCTCAATCCTCAATACTCAATCCTCAATCTTCAATCCTCAATACTCAATCTTCAATCCTCAATCCTCAATCCTCAATCCTCAATCCTCAATCTTCAATCCTCAACACTCAGTCTTCAATCCGCAATCCTCAATCCTCAATCCTCAATCCTCATTCTTCAATCCTCAATACCCAATCCTCAATCTTCAATCCTCAATCCTCAATCCTCAATCCTCGATCCTCAATCCTCAATATTCAATCATCAATACTCAATCTTCACTCCTCAATCTTCAATCCTCAATACTCAATCTTCAATCCTCAATCCTCAATCCTCAATCTTCAACCCTGAATCCTCAATCCTAAATACTCAATCCTCAATCTTCAATCCTCAATACTCAATCTTCAATCCTCAATCCTCAATCCTCAATCCTCAATCCTCAATCTTCAATCCTCAACACTCAATCTTCAATACTCAATCCTCAATCCTCAATCCTCAATCCTCATTCTTCAATCCTCAATACCCAATCCTCAATCTTCAATCCTCAATCCTCAATCCTCAATCCTAATTCCTCAATCCTCATTCTTCAATCCTCAATACCCAATCCTCAATTTCAATCCTCAATCCTCAATCCTCATTTCTCAATCCTCAATCCTCAACCCTCAGCCCTCATCCTCCATCCTCAGTACTCAATCCTCTATCCTCAATCTTCAATCCTCAATACTCAATCTTCAATCCTCATTCCTCAATCCTCAATCCTCAATTCTCAATCTTCAATCCTCAATACTCAATCTGCAATCCTCAATCCTCAAACCTCAATCCTCAATCCTCATTCCTCAATCCTCAATACCCAATCCTCAACCCTCAATCCTCAATCCTCAATCCTCAATCCTCAATCCTCAATCGTCAACCCTGAATCCTCAGTGCTCAATACTCAATCCTCAATCTCCAATCCTCAATTCTCAATCCTCAATCCTCAATCCTCAATCCTCAATCCTCAATCCTCAATCCTCAATCCACAATCCTCAAGCTTCTATACTCAATAATCAATCTCCAATCCTAGATCGTCAATCCTCAATCCTCAATCCTCAATCTTCAACCCTGAATCCTCAATCATCAATACTCAATCCTCAATCTTCAATCCTCAATACTCAATCTTCAATCCTCAATCCTCAATGCTCAATCCTCAGTCCTCAATCTTCAACCCTCAACACTCAATCTTCAATCCTCAATCCTCAATCCTCAATCCTCAATCCTCAGGCATCAATACTCAATCTTCAATGCTCAATCCTCAATCCTCAATCCTGAATCCTCATTCCCCAACCCTCAATCCTCATTCCTCAAACCTCAATCCTCAACCCTCAGTCCTCATACTCAATTCTCAAATCTCAATCCTCAATCCTCAATCCTCAATCTTCAATCCTCAATAATCAATCTCCAATCCTCAATCCTCAATCCTCGATCCTCAATCCTCAGGCATCAATACTCAATCTTCAATACTCAATCCTCAATCCTCAATCCTCAATCCTCAATCCTCAAACCTCAATCCTCAATCCTCAATATTCAATCATCAATACTCAATCTTCAATCCTCAATCCCCAATCCTCAATCCTCAATCCTCAATCCTCAATCCTCAATCCTCAATCCTCAATCCTCAATCCTCAATCCTCAATCCACAATCCTCAACCTTCAATACTCAATAATCAATCTCCAATCCTAGATCCTCAATCCTCAATCCTCAATCCTCATTCCTCAATCCTCAATACCCAATCCTCAATCTTCAATCCTCAAACATCAATCCTCAATTCTCAATCCTCAATCCTCAGTCCTCAGTCGTCGAATCTCAATCCCCGACGCTTAGCACGCATCCTCAATCCTCAGTCCTCAATCCTCAATCCTCAAACCTAAATCCTCTAGCGTCAGTCCTCGTCCTCAATCCCCAAACCTCAATCCCCAATCCTCAATATTCAATCAGCAATACTCAATCTTCATTCCTCAATCCTCAATCCTCAATCCTCAATCCTCAATCCTCAATCCTCAATATTCAATCATCAATACTCAATCTTCAACCCTCAATCTTCAATCCTCAATACTCAATCTTCCATCCTCAATCCTCAATCCTCAATCATCAATCCTCAATCCTCAGGTATCAATAATCAATCTACAATAATCAATCCTCAATCCTTAATCCTCAATCCACAATCCTCAACCTTCAATACTCAATACTCAATCTTCAATCCTCAATCCTCAATCCTCAATCCTCAATCCACAATCCTCAATCCGCAATATTCAATCCTCAATACTCAATCTTCAATCATCAATCCTCAATCCTCAATTCTCAGTCGTCAATCCTCAGTCATCAATCCTCAATCTTCAATACTCAATCGTCAATCCTTAGTCCTCAATCCTCAATCCTCAATCCTCGTACCTCAAACCTCAATCCTCAACCCTCAGTCTTCATCCTCAATCCTCAAACCTCAATCCTCAATCCTCAATATTCAATCATCAATACTCAATCTTCAATCCCCAATCCTCAAACCTCAATCCTCAATCCTCATTCTTCAATCCTAAATACCCAATCCTTAATCTTCAATCCTTAATCCTCAATCCTCAATTCTCAATCCTCAATCCTTAATCCTCAGACGTCAAACATCAATATTCAACCCTCAGTCCTCGTCCTCAATCCACAATCCTCAATCCTCAGTCCTCAATATTCAATCATAAATATTCAATCTTCAATCCTCAATCCTCAATCCTCAATCCTCGATCCTCAATCCTCAATTTTCAACCCTGAATCCTCAATCCTCAATACTCAATCCTCCATCTTCAATCCTCAATACTCAATCTTCAATCCTCAATCCTCAATCGTCAATCCTCAATCCTCAATTTTCAATCCTCAACACTCAATCTTCAATCCTCAATCCTCATCCTCAATCCTCAATCCTCATTCTTCAATCCTCAATACCCAATCCTCAATCTTCAATCCTCAATCCTCAATCCTCAATCCTAATTCCTCAATCCTCATTCTTCAATCCTCAGTACCCAATCCTCAATTTCAATCCTCAATCCTCAATCCTCATTTCTCAATCCTCAATCCTCAACCTTCAGCCCTCACCCTCCATCCTCAGTACTCAATCCTCTATCCTCAATCTTCAATCCTCAATACTCAATCTTCAATCCTCATTCCTCAATCCTCAATCCTCAATCCTCAATCTTCAATCCTCAAACATCTATCCTCAATTCTCAATCCTCAATCCTCAGTCCTCAGTCGTCGAACATCAATCCCCGACCCTTAGCACTCATCCTCAATCCTCATCCCTCAATCCACAATCCTCAACCTTCAATACTCAATAATCAATCTCCAATCCTAGATCCTCAATCCTCAATCCTCAATCCTCAATTTTCAACCCTGAATCCTCAATCCTCAATACTCAATCCTCAATCTTCAATCCTCAATGCTCAATCTTCAATCCTTAATCCTCAATCTGCAATCCCGAATCCCCAGTACTCAATCTTCAATCCTCAATGCTCAATCCTCAATCCTCAATCCTCAATCCCCAGTCATCAATCTTCAATCCTCAATGCTCAATCCTCAATCCTCAATCCTCAATCCTCAGTCCTCAATCCCCAATTCTCAATCCTCTAACCTCAATCCTCAACCGTAAGTCCTCGTCCTCAATCCTCAAACCTCAAACCTCAACCCTCAATATTCAATCGACAATACTCAATCGTCAATCCTCAATCCTCAAACCTCAATCCTCAATCCTCATTCTTCAATCCTAAATACCCAATCCTCAATCTTCAAACCTCAATCCTCAATCCTCAATTCTCAATCCTCAATCCTTAATACTCAGACCTCAAACATCAATATTCAACCCTCATCCCTCGTCCTCAATCCACAACCCTCAATCCTCAGTCCTCAATATTCAATCATCAATATTCAATCTTCAATCCTCAATCCTCAATCCTCATTTCTCAATCCTCAATCTTCAACCCTCAGCCCTCATCCTCCATCCTCAGTACTCAATCCTCTATCCTCAATCTTCAATCCTCAATACTCAATCTTCGATCCTCATTCCTCAATCCTCAATCCTCAATCCTCAATCTTCAATCGCCAATACTCAATCTGCAATCCCCAATACTCAAACCTCAATCCTCAATCCTCATTACTCAATCCTCAATACCCAATCCTCAATCCTCAATCCTCAATCCTCAATCCTCAATATTCAATCATCAATACTCAATCTTGAATACTCAATCTTCAATCCTCAATACTCAACCTTCAATCCTCAATCCTCAATCCTCAATCCTCAAGCCTCAATCCTCAGGCATCAATACTCAATCTACGATATTCAATCCACAATCCTCAATCCTCAATCCTCAGGCATCAATACTCAATCTACAATATTCAATCCACAATCCTTAAACCCCAATCCACAATCCTCAACCTTCAATACTCAATACTCAATCTTCAATCCTCAATCCTCAATCCTCAATCCTCAATCCTCAATCCTCAATCCTCAATATTCAATCCTCAATACTCAATCTTCAATCCTCAATCCTCAATCCTCAATCCTCAATCCTCATTCTTCAATCCTCAATACCCAATCCTCAATCTTCAATCCTCAATCCTCAATCCTCAATCCTAATTCCTCAATCCTCATTCTTCAATCCTCAATACCCAATCCTCAATTTCAATCCTCAATCCTCAATCCTCATTTCTCAATCCGCAATCCTCAACCCTCAGCCCTCATCCTCCATCCTCAGTACTCAATCCTATATCCTCAGTCTTCAATCCTCAATACTCAATCTTCAATCCTCATTCCTCAATCCTCAATCCTCAATCCTCAATCTTCAATCCTCAAACATCTATCCTCAATTCTCAATCCTCAATCCTCAGTCCTCAGTCGTCGAACATCAATCCCCGACCCTTAGCACTCATCCTCAATCCTCATCCCTCAATCCACAATCCTCAACCTTCAATACTCAATAATCAATCTCCAATCCTAGATCCTCAATCCTCAATCCTCAATCCTCATTCCTCAATCCTCAATACCCAATCCTCAATCTTCAATCCTCAAACATCAATCCTCAATTCTCAATCTTCAATCCTCGATCCTCAATCCTCAATCCTCAATCTTCAATCCTCAATCCTCAATCCTCAACCCTCAGTCCTCATACTCAATTCTCAATTCTCAATCCTCAATCCTCAATCCTCAATCTTCAATCCTCAATTATCAACCTCCAATCCTAGATCCTCAATCCCCAATCTTCAATCCTTAATCCTCAATCTTCAATCCTTAATTCTCAATCGTCAATCTTCAATCCTCAATACTCAGTCTTCAATCCTCAACCCTCAGTCCTCAATCCTCAATCCTTAATCCTCAATCGTCAATCTTCAATCCTCAATACTCAATCTTCAATACTCAATCCTCAATCTTCAATCCTCAATCCTCAATCCTCAATTCTCAATCCTCAATCCTCAGTCCTCTGTCCTCAAACCTCAATCCTCTACCCTCAGCCCTCATCCTCCATCCTCAATCCTCAATCATCAATCCGCAATCTTATATCCTCAATATTCAATCTTCAATCCTCAATCCTCATTCCTCAATCCTCAATCCTCAATTCTCAATCCTCAGTACTCAATCCTCAATCCTCAACCATCAATCCTCAATACTCAATCTTCAATCCTCAATCCTCAATCCTCGATCCTCAATCCTCAATCTTCAATCCTCAATCCTCAATCCTCAATCCTCAATCTTCAATCCTCAATACTCAATCTGCAATCCTCAATCCTCAAACCTCAATCCTCAATTCTCATTCTTCAATCCTCAATGCCTAATCCTCAATCTTCAATCCTCAATCCTCAATCCTCAATTCTCAACCCTCAATCCTTAATCCTCAGACCTCAAACATCAATATTCAGCCCTCAGTCCTCGTCCTCAATCCACAACCCTCAATCCTCAGTCCTCAATATTCAATCATCAATATTCAATCTTCAATCCTCAATCCTCAATCCTCAATCCTCAATTCTGAATCCTCAACCTTCAGTCCTCAATCCTCATTCCTCAATACTCAATCCTCAATCCTCAATCTTCAATCCTGAATACCCACTCCTCAATCTTCAATCCTCAATCCTCAATCCTCAATCCTAATTCCTCAATCCTCATTCTTCAATCATCAATACCCAATCCTCAATTTCAATCCTCAATGCTCAATCCTCAATTGTCAATCCTCAATCCTCAGTCCTCAGTCCTCAAACCGCAATCCTCAACCCTCAGCCCTCATCCTCCATCCTCAATCCTCAATCCTCAACCCTCAACCTTCAATCCTCAATTCTCAGTCTTCAATCCTCGATCCTGAATCATCAATACTCAATCCTCAATCCTCAGGCATCAATACTCAATATTCAATACTCAATCCTCAATCCTCAATCCTCAATCCACAATCCTCAAACCTCAATCCTCATTCCTCAAACTTCAATCCTCAGCCCTCAGTTCTCATACTCAATTCTCAATTCTCAATCCTCAATCCTCAATCCTCAATCTTCAGTCCTCAATAATCAATCCCCAATTCTAGATCCTCAATCCCTAATCTTCAATCCTTAATCATCAATCTTCAATCCCCAATCCCCAGTACTCAATCTTCAATCCTCAATGCTCAATCCTCAATCCTCAATCCTCAGTCCAGAGTCCTCAATCTTCAATCCTCAAACCTCAATCCTCAACCGTCAGTCCTCATTCTCCATCCTCAATCATCAATCCTCAAACCTCAATCTTCAATCCCCAATACTCAATCTTCAATCCTCAATCCTCAATCCTCAATCCCTAATCCTCAATCCTCAGGCATCAATACTCAATCTTCAATACTCAATCCTCAATCCTCAATCCTCAATCCTCAATCCTCAACCATCAATCCTCATTCCTCAAACCTCAATCCTCAACCCTCAGTCCTCATCCTCAATTCTCAATTCTCAATCCTCAATCCTCAATCCTCAATCTTCAATCCTCAATAATCAATATCCGATCCTAGATCCTCAATCCCCAATCTTCAATCGTTAATCCTCAATCTTCAGTCCTCAATCCACAGTCATCAATCTTCAATCCTCAATCCTCAATCCTCAATCCTCAATGTTCAATCCGCAATACCCAATCCTCAATCTTCAATCCTCAATCCTCAATCCTCAATCCTCAATTCTCAATACTCAGTCCTCAATTCTCAGTCCTCAAACCTCAATCCTGAATCCAAAATCCTGAATCCCCAATCTTCAGAACTCAGTCCTCAACAATCAGTCGTCAATTCTCCGTGCTCAATAGAATATCATCAATTCACACATTTCAATACTCAATACTCAATCTGCAATCTTCAAATCTCTATCCACAAACATCAATTCTCATCACTCAACCCTCAACACTCAGTCCCCAATCCTCAATCTTCAATCCTCAATCCTCAATCCTCAATTCTCAATCCTCAATCCTCAGTCCTCAGACCTCAAACCTCAATCCTCAACTCTCATCCCTCATCCTCAATCCTCAATCCTCAATCTTCAATCCTCAATCCTCAATCCTCAACCCTCAGTCCTCATACTCAATTCTCAATTCTCAATACTCAATCCTCAATCCCCAATCTTCAATCCTTAATCCTCAATCTTCAATCCTTAATTCTCAATCGTCAATCTTCAATCCTCAATACTCAATCTTCAATCCTCAACCCTCAGTCCTCAATCCTCAATCCTTAATCCTCAATCGTCAATCTTCAATCCTCAATACTCAATCTTCAATACTCAATCCTCAATCTTCAATCCTCAATCCTCAATCCTCAATTCTCAATCCTCAATCCTCAGTCCTCTGTCCTCAAACCTCAATCCTCTACCCTCAGCCCTCATCCTCCATCCTCAATCCTCAATCATCAATCCGCAATATTATATCCTCAATATTCAATCTTCAATCCTCAATCCTCAATCCTTAATCCTCAATCCTCAATCCTCAATCCTCAGTACTCAATCCTCAATCCTCAACCTTCAATCCTCAATACTCAATCTTCAATCCTCAATCCTCAATCCTCAATCCTCAATCCTCAATCTTCAATCCTCAATACTCAATCTTCAATCATCAATCCTCAATCCTCAATTCTCAGTCGTCTATCCTCAGTCATCAATCCTCAATCTTCAATACTCAATCGTCAATCCTTAGTCCTCAATCCTCAATCCTCGATCCTCGTTCCTCAAACCTCAATCCTCAACCCTCAGTCTTCATCCTCAATCCTCAAACCTCAATCCTCAACCCTCAATATTCAATCATCAATACTCAATCTTCAATCCTCAATCCTCAAACCTCAATCCTCAATCCTCATTCTTCAATACTAAACAACCAATCCTCAATCCTCAATCCTCAATCCTCAATCCTCAATCGTCAACCCTCAATCCTCAATTTTCAATCCTCAACACTCAATCTTCAATCCTCAATCCTCAATCCTCAATCCTCAATCCTCATTCATCAATCCTCAATACCCAATCCTCAATCTTCAGTCCTCAATCCTCAATCCTCAATCCTAATTCCTCAATCCTCATTCTTCAACCCTCAATACCCAATCCTCAATTTCTATCCTCAATCCTCAATCCTCATTTCTCAATCCTCAACCCTCAACCCTCAGCCCTCATCCTCCATCCTCAGTACTCAATCCTCTATCTTCAATCTTCAATCCTCAATACTCAATCTTCAATCCTCATTCCTCAATCCTCAATCCTCAATCCTCAATCTTCAATCCTCAAACACCAATCCTCAATTCTCAATCCTCAATCCTCAGTCCTCAGTCGTCGAACCTCAATCCCCGACCCTTAGCACTCATCCTCAATCCTCGTTCCTCAATCCTCAATCCTCAAACCTAAATCCTCTACCGTCAGTCCTCGTCCTCAATCCTCAAACCTCAATCCTCAATCCTCAATATTCAATCATCAATACTCAATCTTCAATCCTCAATCCTCAAACCTCAATCCTCAATCCTCATTCTTCAATACTAAACAACCAATCCTCAATCCTCAATCCTCAATCCTCAATCCTCAATCGTCAACCCTCAATCCTCAATTTTCAATCCTCAACACTCAATCTTCAATCCTCAATCCTCAATCCTCAATCCTCAATCCTCATTCATCAATCCTCAATACCCAATCCTCAATCTTCAGTCCTCAATCCTCAATCCTCAATCCTAATTCCTCAATCCTCATTCTTCAATCCTCAATACCCAATCCTCAATTTCAATCCTCAATCCTCAATCCTCATTTCTCAATCCTCAATCCTCAACCCTCAGCCCTCATCCTCCATCCTCAGTACTCAATCCTCTATCCTCAATCTTCAATCCTCAATACTCAATCTTCAATCCTCATTCCTCAATCCTCAATCCTCAATTCTCAATCTTCAATCCTCAATACTCAATCTGCAATCCTCAATCCTCAAACCTCAATCCTCAATCCTCATTCCTCAATCCTCAATACCCAATCCTCAACCCTCAATCCTCAATCCTCAATCCTCAATCCTCAATCCTCAATCTTCAACCCTGAATCCTCAGTGCTCAATACTCAATCCTCAATCTCCAATCCTCAATTCTCAATCCTCAATCCTCAAT
Source organism: Calliopsis andreniformis (assembly GCF_051401765.1). Classification (NCBI taxonomy): domain Eukaryota; kingdom Metazoa; phylum Arthropoda; class Insecta; order Hymenoptera; family Andrenidae; genus Calliopsis; species Calliopsis andreniformis. The sequence continues at coordinate 1,662,133 of NW_027480455.1, read as the reverse complement.
CCTCAATCCTCAATCCTCAATCCTCAATCCTCAATCCACAATCCTCAAGCTTCTATACTCAATAATCAATCTCCAATCCTAGATCGTCAATCCTCAATCCTCAATCCTCAATCTTCAACCCTGAATCCTCAATCATCAATACTCAATCCTCAATCTTCAATCCTCAATACTCAATCTTCAATCCTCAATCCTCAATGCTCAATCCTCAGTCCTCAATCTTCAACCCTCAACACTCAATCTTCAATCCTCAATCCTCAATCCTCAATCCTCAATCCTCAGGCATCAATACTCAATCTTCAATGCTCAATCCTCAATCCTCAATCCTGAATCCTCATTCCCCAACCCTCAATCCTCATTCCTCAAACCTCAATCCTCAACCCTCAGTCCTCATACTCAATTCTCAAATCTCAATCCTCAATCCTCAATCCTCAATCTTCAATCCTCAATAATCAATCTCCAATCCTCAATCCTCAATCCTCGATCCTCAATCCTCAGGCATCAATACTCAATCTTCAATACTCAATCCTCAATCCTCAATCCTCAATCCTCAATCCTCAAACCTCAATCCTCAATCCTCAATATTCAATCATCAATACTCAATCTTCAATCCTCAATCCCCAATCCTCAATCCTCAATCCTCAATCCTCAATCCTCAATCCTCAATCCTCAATCCTCAATCCTCAATCCTCAATCCTCAATCCACAATCCTCAACCTTCAATACTCAATAATCAATCTCCAATCCTAGATCCTCAATCCTCAATCCTCAATCCTCATTCCTCAATCCTCAATACCCAATCCTCAATCTTCAATCCTCAAACATCAATCCTCAATTCTCAATCCTCAATCCTCAGTCCTCAGTCGTCGAATCTCAATCCCCGACGCTTAGCACGCATCCTCAATCCTCAGTCCTCAATCCTCAATCCTCAAACCTAAATCCTCTAGCGTCAGTCCTCGTCCTCAATCCCCAAACCTCAATCCCCAATCCTCAATATTCAATCAGCAATACTCAATCTTCATTCCTCAATCCTCAATCCTCAATCCTCAATCCTCAATCCTCAATCCTCAATATTCAATCATCAATACTCAATCTTCAACCCTCAATCTTCAATCCTCAATACTCAATCTTCCATCCTCAATCCTCAATCCTCAATCATCAATCCTCAATCCTCAGGTATCAATAATCAATCTACAATAATCAATCCTCAATCCTTAATCCTCAATCCACAATCCTCAACCTTCAATACTCAATACTCAATCTTCAATCCTCAATCCTCAATCCTCAATCCTCAATCCACAATCCTCAATCCGCAATATTCAATCCTCAATACTCAATCTTCAATCATCAATCCTCAATCCTCAATTCTCAGTCGTCAATCCTCAGTCATCAATCCTCAATCTTCAATACTCAATCGTCAATCCTTAGTCCTCAATCCTCAATCCTCAATCCTCGTACCTCAAACCTCAATCCTCAACCCTCAGTCTTCATCCTCAATCCTCAAACCTCAATCCTCAATCCTCAATATTCAATCATCAATACTCAATCTTCAATCCCCAATCCTCAAACCTCAATCCTCAATCCTCATTCTTCAATCCTAAATACCCAATCCTTAATCTTCAATCCTTAATCCTCAATCCTCAATTCTCAATCCTCAATCCTTAATCCTCAGACGTCAAACATCAATATTCAACCCTCAGTCCTCGTCCTCAATCCACAATCCTCAATCCTCAGTCCTCAATATTCAATCATAAATATTCAATCTTCAATCCTCAATCCTCAATCCTCAATCCTCGATCCTCAATCCTCAATTTTCAACCCTGAATCCTCAATCCTCAATACTCAATCCTCCATCTTCAATCCTCAATACTCAATCTTCAATCCTCAATCCTCAATCGTCAATCCTCAATCCTCAATTTTCAATCCTCAACACTCAATCTTCAATCCTCAATCCTCATCCTCAATCCTCAATCCTCATTCTTCAATCCTCAATACCCAATCCTCAATCTTCAACCCTCAATCCTCAATCCTCAATCCTAATTCCTCAATCCTCATTCTTCAATCCTCAGTACCCAATCCTCAATTTCAATCCTCAATCCTCAATCCTCATTTCTCAATCCTCAATCCTCAACCTTCAGCCCTCACCCTCCATCCTCAGTACTCAATCCTCTATCCTCAATCTTCAATCCTCAATACTCAATCTTCAATCCTCATTCCTCAATCCTCAAGCCTCAATCCTCAATCTTCAATCCTCAAACATCTATCCTCAATTCTCAATCCTCAATCCTCAGTCCTCAGTCGTCGAACATCAATCCCCGACCCTTAGCACTCATCCTCAATCCTCATCCCTCAATCCACAATCCTCAACCTTCAATACTCAATAATCAATCTCCAATCCTAGATCCTCAATCCTCAATCCTCAATCCTCAATTTTCAACCCTGAATCCTCAATCCTCAATACTCAATCCTCAATCTTCAATCCTCAATGCTCAATCTTCAATCCTTAATCCTCAATCTGCAATCCCGAATCCCCAGTACTCAATCTTCAATCCTCAATGCTCAATCCTCAATCCTCAATCCTCAATCCCCAGTCATCAATCTTCAATCCTCAATGCTCAATCCTCAATCCTCAATCCTCAATCCTCAGTCCTCAATCCCCAATTCTCAATCCTCTAACCTCAATCCTCAACCGTAAGTCCTCGTCCTCAATCCTCAAACCTCAAACCTCAACCCTCAATATTCAATCGACAATACTCAATCGTCAATCCTCAATCCTCAAACCTCAATCCTCAATCCTCATTCTTCAATCCTAAATACCCAATCCTCAATCTTCAAACCTCAATCCTCAATCCTCAATTCTCAATCCTCAATCCTTAATACTCAGACCTCAAACATCAATATTCAACCCTCATCCCTCGTCCTCAATCCACAACCCTCAATCCTCAGTCCTCAATATTCAATCATCAATATTCAATCTTCAATCCTCAATCCTCAATCCTCATTTCTCAATCCTCAATCTTCAACCCTCAGCCCTCATCCTCCATCCTCAGTACTCAATCCTCTATCCTCAATCTTCAATCCTCAATACTCAATCTTCGATCCTCATTCCTCAATCCTCAATCCTCAATCCTCAATCTTCAATCGCCAATACTCAATCTGCAATCCCCAATACTCAAACCTCAATCCTCAATCCTCATTACTCAATCCTCAATACCCAATCCTCAATCCTCAATCCTCAATCCTCAATCCTCAATATTCAATCATCAATACTCAATCTTGAATACTCAATCTTCAATCCTCAATACTCAACCTTCAATCCTCAATCCTCAATCCTCAATCCTCAAGCCTCAATCCTCAGGCATCAATACTCAATCTACGATTTTCAATCCACAATCCTCAATCCTCAATCCTCAGGCATCAATACTCAATCTACAATATTCAATCCACAATCCTTAAACCCCAATCCACAATCCTCAACCTTCAATACTCAATACTCAATCTTCAATCCTCAATCCTCAATCCTCAATCCTCAATCCTCAATCCTCAATCCTCAATATTCAATCCTCAATACTCAATCTTCAATCCTCAATCCTCAATCCTCAATCCTCAATCCTCATTCTTCAATCCTCAATACCCAATCCTCAATCTTCAATCCTCAATCCTCAATCCTCAATCCTAATTCCTCAATCCTCATTCTTCAATCCTCAATACCCAATCCTCAATTTCAATCCTCAATCCTCAATCCTCATTTCTCAATCCGCAATCCTCAACCCTCAGCCCTCATCCTCCATCCTCAGTACTCAATCCTATATCCTCAGTCTTCAATCCTCAATACTCAATCTTCAATCCTCATTCCTCAATCCTCAATCCTCAATCCTCAATCTTCAATCCTCAAACATCTATCCTCAATTCTCAATCCTCAATCCTCAGTCCTCAGTCGTCGAACATCAATCCCCGACCCTTAGCACTCATCCTCAATCCTCATCCCTCAATCCACAATCCTCAACCTTCAATACTCAATAATCAATCTCCAATCCTAGATCCTCAATCCTCAATCCTCAATCCTCATTCCTCAATCCTCAATACCCAATCCTCAATCTTCAATCCTCAAACATCAATCCTCAATTCTCAATCTTCAATCCTCGATCCTCAATCCTCAATCCTCAATCTTCAATCCTCAATCCTCAATCCTCAACCCTCAGTCCTCATACTCAATTCTCAATTCTCAATCCTCAATCCTCAATCCTCAATCTTCAATCCTCAATAATCAACCTCCAATCCTAGATCCTCAATCCCCAATCTTCAATCCTTAATCCTCAATCTTCAATCCTTAATTCTCAATCGTCAATCTTCAATCCTCAATACTCAGTCTTCAATCCTCAACCCTCAGTCCTCAATCCTCAATCCTTAATCCTCAATCGTCAATCTTCAATCCTCAATACTCAATCTTCAATACTCAATCCTCAATCTTCAATCCTCAATCCTCAATCCTCAATTCTCAATCCTCAATCCTCAGTCCTCTGTCCTCAAACCTCAATCCTCTACCCTCAGCCCTCATCCTCCATCCTCAATCCTCAATCATCAATCCGCAATCTTATATCCTCAATATTCAATCTTCAATCCTCAATCCTCATTCCTCAATCCTCAATCCTCAATTCTCAATCCTCAGTACTCAATCCTCAATCCTCAACCATCAATCCTCAATACTCAATCTTCAATCCTCAATCCTCAATCCTCGATCCTCAATCCTCAATCTTCAATCCTCAATCCTCAATCCTCAATCCTCAATCTTCAATCCTCAATACTCAATCTGCAATCCTCAATCCTCAAACCTCAATCCTCAATTCTCATTCTTCAATCCTCAATGCCTAATCCTCAATCTTCAATCCTCAATCCTCAATCCTCAATTCTCAATCCTCAATCCTTAATCCTCAGACCTCAAACATCAATATTCAGCCCTCAGTCCTCGTCCTCAATCCACAACCCTCAATCCTCAGTCCTCAATATTCAATCATCAATATTCAATCTTCAATCCTCAATCCTCAATCCTCAATCCTCAATTCTGAATCCTCAACCTTCAGTCCTCAATCCTCATTCCTCAATACTCAATCCTCAATCCTCAATCTTCAATCCTGAATACCCACTCCTCAATCTTCAATCCTCAATCCTCAATCCTCAATCCTAATTCCTCAATCCTCATTCTTCAATCATCAATACCCAATCCTCAATTTCAATCCTCAATGCTCAATCCTCAATTGTCAATCCTCAATCCTCAGTCCTCAGTCCTCAAACCGCAATCCTCAACCCTCAGCCCTCATCCTCCATCCTCAATCCTCAATCCTCAACCCTCAACCTTCAATCCTCAATTCTCAGTCTTCAATCCTCGATCCTGAATCATCAATACTCAATCCTCAATCCTCAGGCATCAATACTCAATATTCAATACTCAATCCTCAATCCTCAATCCTCAATCCACAATCCTCAAACCTCAATCCTCATTCCTCAAACTTCAATCCTCAGCCCTCAGTTCTCATACTCAATTCTCAATTCTCAATCCTCAATCCTCAATCCTCAATCTTCAGTCCTCAATAATCAATCCCCAATTCTAGATCCTCAATCCCTAATCTTCAATCCTTAATCATCAATCTTCAATCCCCAATCCCCAGTACTCAATCTTCAATCCTCAATGCTCAATCCTCAATCCTCAATCCTCAGTCCACAGTCCTCAATCTTCAATCCTCAAACCTCAATCCTCAACCGTCAGTCCTCATTCTCCATCCTCAATCATCAATCCTCAATCCTCAATCTTCAATCCCCAATACTCAATCTTCAATCCTCAATCCTCAATCCTCAATCCCTAATCCTCAATCCTCAGGCATCAATACTCAATCTTCAATACTCAATCCTCAATCCTCAATCCTCAATCCTCAATCCTCAACCATCAATCCTCATTCCTCAAACCTCAATCCTCAACCCTCAGTCCTCATCCTCAATTCTCAATTCTCAATCCTCAATCCTCAATCCTCAATCTTCAATCCTCAATAATCAATATCCGATCCTAGATCCTCAATCCCCAATCTTCAATCGTTAATCCTCAATCTTCAGTCCTCAATCCACAGTCATCAATCTTCAATCCTCAATCCTCAATCCTCAATCCTCAATCCTCAATCCTCAATCCTCAATCCTCAATCTTCAATCCTCAATACTCAATCTTCAATCATCAATCCTCAATCCTCAATTCTCAGTCGTCTATCCTCAGTCATCAATCCTCAATCTTCAATACTCAATCGTCAATCCTTAGTCCTCAATCCTCAATCCTCGATCCTCGTTCCTCAAACCTCAATCCTCAACCCTCAGTCTTCATCCTCAATCCTCAAACCTCAATCCTCAACCCTCAATATTCAATCATCAATACTCAATCTTCAATCCTCAATCCTCAAACCTCAATCCTCAATCCTCATTCTTCAATACTAAACAACCAATCCTCAATCCTCAATCCTCAATCCTCAATCCTCAATCGTCAACCCTCAATCCTCAATTTTCAATCCTCAACACTCAATCTTCAATCCTCAATCCTCAATCCTCAATCCTCAATCCTCATTCATCAATCCTCAATACCCAATCCTCAATCTTCAGTCCTCAATCCTCAATCCTCAATCCTAATTCCTCAATCCTCATTCTTCAACCCTCAATACCCAATCCTCAATTTCTATCCTCAATCCTCAATCCTCATTTCTCAATCCTCAACCCTCAACCCTCAGCCCTCATCCTCCATCCTCAGTACTCAATCCTCTATCTTCAATCTTCAATCCTCAATACTCAATCTTCAATCCTCATTCCTCAATCCTCAATCCTCAATCCTCAATCTTCAATCCTCAAACACCAATCCTCAATTCTCAATCCTCAATCCTCAGTCCTCAGTCGTCGAACCTCAATCCCCGACCCTTAGCACTCATCCTCAATCCTCGTTCCTCAATCCTCAATCCTCAAACCTAAATCCTCTACCGTCAGTCCTCGTCCTCAATCCTCAAACCTCAATCCTCAATCCTCAATATTCAATCATCAATACTCAATCTTCAATCCTCAATCCTCAAACCTCAATCCTCAATCCTCATTCTTCAATACTAAACAACCAATCCTCAATCCTCAATCCTCAATCCTCAATCCTCAATCGTCAACCCTCAATCCTCAATTTTCAATCCTCAACACTCAATCTTCAATCCTCAATCCTCAATCCTCAATCCTCAATCCTCATTCATCAATCCTCAATACCCAATCCTCAATCTTCAGTCCTCAATCCTCAATCCTCAATCCTAATTCCTCAATCCTCATTCTTCAACCCTCAATACCCAATCCTCAATTTCTATCCTCAATCCTCAATCCTCATTTCTCAATCCTCAACCCTCAACCCTCAGCCCTCATCCTCCATCCTCAGTACTCAATCCTCTATCTTCAATCTTCAATCCTCAATACTCAATCTTCAATCCTCATTCCTCAATCCTCAATCCTCAATCCTCAATCTTCAATCCTCAAACACCAATCCTCAATTCTCAATCCTCAATCCTCAGTCCTCAGTCGTCGAACCTCAATCCCCGACCCTTAGCACTCATCCTCAATCCTCGTTCCTCAATCCTCAATCCTCAAACCTAAATCCTCTACCGTCAGTCCTCGTCCTCAATCCTCAAACCTCAATCCTCAATCCTCAATATTCAATCATCAATACTCAATCCTCAATCTTCAATCCTCAATACCCAATCTTCAATCCTCAATCCTCAATCCTCAATCCTCAATCCTCAATCTTCAATCCTCAACACTAATCTTCAATCCTCAATCCCCAATCCTCAATCCTCAATCCTCATTCTTCAATCCTCAATACCCAATCCTCAATCTTCAATCCTCAATCCTCAATCCTCAATCCTAATTCCTCAATCCTCATTCTTCAATCCTCAATACCCAATCCTCAATTTCAATCCTCAATACTCAATCTTCAATCATCAATCCTCAATCCTCAATTCTCAGTCGTCTATCCTCAGTCATCAATCCTCAACCTTCAATACTCAATCGTCAATCCTTAGTCCTCAATCCTCAATCCTCGATCCTCGTTCCTCAAACCTCAATCCTCAACCCTCAGTCTTCATCCTCAATCCTCAATCCTCAATCCTCAATCCTCAATATTCAATCATCAATACTCAATCTTCAATCCTCAATCCTCAATCCTCAATTCTCAATCCTCAATACTCAATCCTCAATCCTCAATCCTCAATCCTCAATCCTCAATCCTCAATCCTCAATCCTCAATCCTCAATCCTCAATCCGCAATATTCAATCCTCAATACTCAATCTTCAATCATCAATCCTCAATCCTCAATTCTCAGTCGTCAATCCTCAGTCATCAATCCTCAATTTTCAATACTCAATCGTCAATACTAAGTCCTCAATCCTCAATCCTCAATCATCTTTCCTCAAACCTCAATCCTCAACCCTCAGTCTTCATCCTCAACCCTCAAACCTCAATCCTCAATCCTCAATATTCAATCGTCAATACTCAATCTTCAATCCCCAATCCTCAAACCTCAATCCTCAATCCACATTCTTCAATCCTAAATACCCAATCCTCAATCTTCAATCCTCAATCCTCAATCCTCAATTCTCAATCCTCAATCCTTAATCCTCAGACCTCAAACATCAATATTCAACCCTCAGTCCTCGTCCTCAATCCACAACCCTCAATCCTCAGTCCTCAATATTCAATCATAAATATTCAATCTTCAATCCTCAATCCTCAATCCTCAATCCTCAATCCTCAATCCTCAGTCTTCAACCCTGAATCCTCAATACTCAATCCTCAATCTTCAATCCTCAATACTCAATCTTCAATCCTCAATCCTCAAGCGTCAACCCTCAATCCTCAATTTTCAATCCTCAACACTCATTCTTCAATCCTCAATCCTCAATCCTCAATCCTCAATCCTCATTCATCAATCCTCAATACCCAATCCTCAATCTTCAGTCCTCAATCCTCAATCCTCAATCCTAATTCCTCAATCCTCATTCTTCAATCCTCAATACCCAATCCTCAATTTCTATCCTCAATCCTCAATCCTCATTTCTCAATCCTCAACCCTCAACCCTCAGCCATCATCCTCCATCCTCAGTACTCAATCCTCTATCCTCAATCTTCAATCCTCAATACTCAATCTTCAATCCTCATTCCTCAATCCTCAATCCTCAATCCTCAATCTTCAATCCTCAAACATCAATCCTCAATTCTCAATCCTCAATCCTCAGTCCACAGTCGTCGAACCTCAATCCCCGACCCTTAGCACTCATCCTCAATCCTCGTTCCTCAATCCTCAATCCTCAAACCTAAATCCTCTACCGTCAGTCCTCGTCCTCAATCCTCAAACCTCAATCCTCAATCCTCAATATTCAATCATCAATACTCAATCCTCAATCTTCAATCCTCAATACCCAATCTTCAATCCTCAATCCTCAATCCTCAATCCTCAATCCTCAATCTTCAATCCTCAACACTAATCTTCAATCCTCAATCCCCAATCCTCAATCCTCAATCCTCATTCTTCAATCCTCAATACCCAATCCTCAATCTTCAATCCTCAATCCTCAATCCTCAATCCTAATTCCTCAATTCTCATTCTTCAATCCTCAATACCCAATCCTCAATTTCAATCCTCAATCCTCAATCCTCATTTCTCAATCCTCAATCTTCAACCCTCAGCCCTCATCCTCCATCCTCAGTACTCAATCCTCTATCCTCAACCTTCAATCCTCAATACTCAATCTTCGATCCTCATTCCTCAATCCTCAATCCGCAATCCTCAATCTTCAATCGCCAATACTCAATCTGCAATCCCCAATACTCAAACCTCAATCCTCAATCCTCATTACTGAATCCTCAATACTCAATCCTCAATCTTCAATCCTCAATACCCAATCTTCAATCCTCAATCCTCAATCCTCAATACTCAATCCTCAATCCTCATTCTTCAATCCTCAATACCCAATCCTCAATCTTCAATCCTCAATCCTCAATCCTCAATCCCAATTCCTCAATCCTCATCCTTCAATCCTCAATACCCAATCCTCAATACCCAATCCTCAATTTCAATCCTCAATCCTCAATCCTCATTTCTCAATCCTCAATCCTCAACCCTCAGCCCTCATCCTCCATCGTCGGTACTCAATTCTCTATCCTCAATCTTCAATCCTCAATACCCTATCTTCAATCCTCATTCCTCAATCCTCAATCCTCAATCCTCAATCTTCAATCCTCAATACTCAATCTGCAATCCTCAATCCTCAAACCTCATTCCTCAATCCTCATTCCTCAATCCTCAATACCCAATCCTCAATCCTCAATCCTCAATCCTCAATCCTCAATCCTCAATCTTCAACCCTATATCCTCAATCCTCAATACTCAATCCTCAATCTTCAATCCTCAATACTCAATCTTCAATCCTCAATCCTCAATCCTCAATCCTCAATATTCGATCATCAATACTCAATCTTCAATCCTCATTCCTCAATCCCCAATTTTCAATCCTCAATCCTCAATACTCAATCCTCAATCCTCAATCCTCAATCCACAATCCTCAACCTTCTATACTCAATAATCAATATAAAATCCTCAATCCTCACCCCGCAATCTTCAACCCTGAATCCTCAATCCTCAATACTCAATCCTCAATCTTCAATCCTCAATACTCAATCTTCAATCCTCAATCCCCAATCCTCAATCCTCAGTCCTCAATCTTCAACCCTCAACACTCAATCTTCAATCCTCAATCCTCAATCCTCAATCCTCAACCCTCAGTCTTCATCCTCAATCCTCAAACCTCAATCCTCAATCCTCAATATTCAATCATCAATCCTCAAACCTCAATCTTCAATCCTCATTCTTCAATCCTAAATACGCAATCCTCAATCTTCAATCCTCAATCCTCAATCCTCAATTCTCAATCCTCAATTCTTAATCCTCAGACCTCAAACTTCAATATTCAACCCTCAGACCTCGTCCTCAATCCACAACCCTCAATCCTCAGTCCTCAATATTCAATCATCAATATTCAATCCTCAATCCTCAATCCTCAATCCTCAATCCTCAACCCTCAATCCTCAATCTTCAACCCTGAATCCTCAATCCTGAATACTCAATCCTCAATCTTCAATCCTCAATACTCAATCTTCAATCCTCAATCCTCAATCCTCAATCCTCAATCTTCAATCTTCAATCCTCAACACTCAATCTTCAATCTTCAATCCTCAATAATCAATATCCGATCCTAGATCCTCAATCCCCAATCTTCAATCGTTAATCCTCAATCTTCAGTCCTCAATCCACAGTCATCAATCTTCAATCCTCAATCCTCAACCATCAATCCTCATTCCTCAAACCTCAATCCTGAACCCTCAGTCCTCATCCTCAATTCTCAATTCTCAATCCTCAATCCTCAATCCTCAATCTTCAATCCTCAATAATCAATATCCGATCCTAGATCCTCAATCCCCAATCTTCAATCGTTAATCCTCAATCTTCAGTCCTCAATCCACAGTCATCAATCTTCAATCCTCAATCCTCAATCCTCAATCCTCAATGTTCAATCCGCAATACCCAATCCTCAATCTTCAATCCTCAATCCTCAATCCTCAATCCTCAATTCTCAATACTCAGTCCTCAATTCTCAGTCCTCAAACCTCAATCCTGAATCCAAAATCCTGAATCCCCAATCTTCAGAACTCAGTCCTCAACAATCAGTCGTCAATTCTCCGTGCTCAATAGAATATCATCAATTCACACATTTCAATACTCAATACTCAATCTGCAATCTTCAAATCTCTATCCACAAACATCAATTCTCATCACTCAACCCTCAACACTCAGTCCCCAATCCTCAATCTTCAATCCTCAATCCTCAATCCTCAATTCTCAATCCTCAATCCTCAGTCCTCAGACCTCAAACCTCAATCCTCAACTCTCATCCCTCATCCTCAATCCTCAATCCTCAATCTTCAATCCTCAATCCTCAATCCTCAACCCTCAGTCCTCATACTCAATTCTCAATTCTCAATACTCAATCCTCAATCCTCAATCTTCAATCCTCAATAATCAACCTCCAATCCTAGATCCTCAATCCCCAATCTTCAATCCTTAATCCTCAATCTTCAATCCTTAATTCTCAATCGTCAATCTTCAATCCTCAATACTCAATCTTCAATCCTCAACCCTCAGTCCTCAATCCTCAATCCTTAATCCTCAATCGTCAATCTTCAATCCTCAATACTCAATCTTCAATACTCAATCCTCAATCTTCAATCCTCAATCCTCAATCCTCAATTCTCAATCCTCAATCCTCAGTCCTCTGTCCTCAAACCTCAATCCTCTACCCTCAGCCCTCATCCTCCATCCTCAATCCTCAATCATCAATCCGCAATCTTATATCCTCAATATTCAATCTTCAATCCTCAATCCTCAATCCTTAATCCTCAATCCTCAATCCTCAATCCTCAGTACTCAATCCTCAATCCTCAACCTTCAATCCTCAATACTCAATCTTCAATCCTCAATCCTCAATCCTCAATCCTCAATCCTCAATCTTCAATCCTCAATCCTCAATCCTCAATCTTCAATCCTCAATACTCAATTTGCAATCCTCAATCCTCAAACCTCAATCCTCAATCCTCATTCCTCAATCCTCAATGCCCAATCCTCAATCTTCAATCCTCAATCCTCAATCCTCAATCCTCAATTCTGAATCCTCAACCTTCAATCCTCAATCCTCATTCCGCAATACTCAATCCTCAATCCTCAATCTTCAATCCTGAATACCCACTCCTCAATCTTCAATCCTCAATCCTCAATCCTCAATCCTAATTCCTCAATCCTCATTCTTCAATCATCAATACCCAATCCTCAATTTCAATCCTCAATGCTCAATCCTCAATTGTCAACCCTCAATCCTCAGTCCTAAGTCCTGAAACCGCAATCCTCAACCCTCAGTCCTCATCCTCCATCCTCAATCCTCAATCCTCAACCCTCAACCTTCAATCCTCAATTCTCAGTCTTCAATCCTCGATCCTGAATCATCAATACTCAATCCTCAATCCTCAGGCATCAATACTCAATATTCAATACTCAATCCTCAATCCTCAATCCTCAATCCTCAATCCTCAAACCTCAATCCTCATTCCTCAAACTTCAATCCTCAACCCTCAGTTCTCATACTCAATTCTCAATTCTCAATCCTCAATCCTCAATCCTCAAACTTCAGTCCTCAATAATCAATCTCCAATTCTAGATACTCAATCCCTAATCTTCAATCCTTAATCATCAATCTTCAATCCTTAATCCTCAATCGTCAATCTTCAGTCCTCAATCCTCAATGCCCAATCCTCAATCTTCAATCCTCAATCCTCAATACTCAATTCTCAACCCTCAATCCTTAATCCTCAGACCTCAAACATCAATATTCAACCCTCAGTCCTCGTCCACAATCCACAACCCTCAATCCTCAGTCCTCAATATACAATCATCAATATTCAATCTTCAATCCTTAATCCTCAATCCTCAATCCTCAATTCTGAATCCTCAATCTTCAATCCTCAATCCTCAATCCTCAATACTCAATCCTCAATCTTCAATCCTCAATTCTCAATCTTCAATCCTCATTCCTCAATCCTGAATCCTCAATGCTCAATCTTCAATCCTCAATACTCAATCTGCAATCCTCAATCCTCAAACCTCAATCCTTAATCCTCATTCCTCAATCCTCAACACCCAATCCTCAATCTTCAATCCTCAATCCTCAATCCTCAATTCTCAATCCTCAATCCTTAATCCTCAGACCTCAAACATCAATATTCAACCCTCAGTCCTCGTCCTCAATCCACAACCCTCAATCCTCAGTCCTCAATATTCAATCATCAATATTCAATCTTCAATCCTCAATCCTCAATCCTCAATCCTCAATCCTCAATCCTCAATCCTCAGGCATCAATATTCAATCTACAATATTCAATCCTCAATACTTAATCCTCAATCCACAATCCTCAACCTTCAATACTCAATACTCAATCTTCAATCCTCAATCCTCAATCCTCAATCCTCAATCCTCGATCCTCAATCCTCAATTTTCAACCCTGAATCCTCAATCCTCAATACTCAATCCTCAATCTTCAATCCTCAATACCCAATCTTCAATCCTCAATCCTCAATCCTCAATCCTCAATTCTCAATCCTCAATCCTTAATCCTCAGACCTCAAACATCAATATTCAACCCTCAGTCCTCGTCCTCAATCCACAACCCTCAATCCTCAGTCCTCAATATTCAATCATCAATATTCAATCTTCAATCCTCAATCCTCAATCCTCAATCCTCAATCCTCAATCCTCAATCCTCAATCCTCAATCCTCAGGCATCAATATTCAATCTACAATATTCAATCCTCAATACTTAATCCTCAATCCACAATCCTCAACCTTCAATACACAATACTCAATCTTCAATCCTCAATCCTCAATCCTCAATCCTCAATCCTCGATCCTCAATCCTCAATTTTCAACCCTGAATCCTCAATCCTCAATACTCAATCCTCAATCTTCAATCCTCAATACCCAATCTTCAATCCTCAATCCTCAATCCTCAATCCTCAATCCTCAATCTTCAATCCTCAACACTAATCTTCAATCCTCAATCCCCAATCCTCAATCCTCAATCCTCATTCTTCAATCCACAAAACCCAATCCTCAATCTTCAATCCACAATCCTCAATCCTCAATCCTAATTCCTCAATCCTCATTCTTCAATCCTCAATACCCAATCCTCAATTTCAATCCTCAATCCTCAATCCTCATTTCTCAATCCTCAATCTTCAACCCTCAGCCCTCATCCTCCATCCTCAGTACTCAATCCTCTATCCTCAATATTCAATCCTCAATACTCAATCTTCGATCCTCATTCCTCAATCCTCAATCCTCAATCCTCAATCTTCAATCGCCAATACTCAATCTGCAATCCCCAATACTCAAACCTCAATCCTCAATCCTCATTACTCAATCCTCAATACCCAATCCTCAATCCTCAATCCTCAATCCTCAATCCTCAATATTCAATCATCAATACTCAATCTTGAATACTCAATCTTCAATCCTCAATACTCAACCTTCAATCCTCAATACTCAACCTTCAATCCTCAATCCTCAATCCTCAATCCTCAATCCTCAATCCTCAGGCATCAATACTCAATCTACAATATTCAATCCACAATCCTCAATCCTCAATCCTCAGGCATCAATACTCAATCTACAATATTCAATCCGCAATCCTCAATCCTCAATCCACAATCCTCAACCTTCAATACTCAATACTCAATCTTCAATCCTCAATCCTCAATCCTCAATCCTCAATCCTCAATACTCAATCCTCAATATTCAATCCTCAATACTCAATCTTCAATCATCAATCCTCAATCCTCAATTCTCAGTCGTCTATCCTCAGTCATCAATCCTCAATCTTCAATACTCAATCGTCAATCCTTAGTCCTCAATCCTCAATCCTCGATCCTCGTTCCTCAAACCTCAATCCTCAACCCTCAGTCTTCATCCTCAATCCTCAAACCTCAATCCTCAACCCTCAATATTCAATCATCAATACTCAATCTTCAATCCTCAATCCTCAAACCTCAATCCTCAATCCTCATTCTTCAATACTAAACAACCAATCCTCAATCCTCAATCCTCAATCCTCAATCCTCAATCGTCAACCCTCAATCCTCAATTTTCAATCCTCAACACTCAATCTTCAATCCTCAATCCTCAATCCTCAATCCTCAATCCTCATTCATCAATCCTCAATACCCAATCCTCAATCTTCAGTCCTCAATCCTCAATCCTCAATCCTAATTCCTCAATCCTCATTCTTCAACCCTCAATACCCAATCCTCAATTTCTATCCTCAATCCTCAATCCTCATTTCTCAATCCTCAACCCTCAACCCTCAGCCCTCATCCTCCATCCTCAGTACTCAATCCTCTATCTTCAATCTTCAATCCTCAATACTCAATCTTCAATCCTCATTCCTCAATCCTCAATCCTCAATCCTCAATCTTCAATCCTCAAACACCAATCCTCAATTCTCAGTCCTCAATCCTCAGTCCTCAGTCGTCGAACCTCAATCCCCGACCCTTAGCACTCATCCTCAATCCTCGTTCCTCAATCCTCAATCCTCAAACCTAAATCCTCTACCGTCAGTCCTCGTCCTCAATCCTCAAACCTCAATCCTCAATCCTCAATATTCAATCATCAATACTCAATCCTCAATCTTCAATCCTCAATACCCAATCTTCAATCCTCAATCCGCAATCCTCAATCCTCAATCCTCAATCTTCAATCCTCAACACTAATCTTCAATCCTCAATCCCCAATCCTCAATCCTCAATCCTCATTCTTCAATCCTCAATACCCAATCCTCAATCTTCAATCCTCAATCCTCAATCCTCAATCCTAATTCCTCAATCCTCATTCTTCAATCCTCAATACCCAATCCTCAATTTCAACCCTCAATACTCAATCTTCAATCATCAATCCTCAATCCTCAATTCTCAGTCGTCTATCCTCAGTCATCAATCCTCAACCTTCAATACTCAATCGTCAATCCTTAGTCCTCAATCCTCAATCCTCGATCCTCGTTCCTCAAACCTCAATCCTCAACCCTCTGTCTTCATCCTCAATCCTCAAGCCTCAATCCTCAACCCTCAATATTCAATCATCAATACTCAATCTTCAATCCTCAATCCTCAAACCTCAATCCTCAATCCTCATTCTTCAATACTAAACACCCAATCCTCAATCCTCAATCCTCAATATTCAATCCTCAATACTCAATCTTCAATCATCAATCCTCAATCCTCAATTCTCAGTCGTCAATCCTCAGTCATCAATCCTCAATTTTCAATACTCAATCGTCAATACTAAGTCCTCAATCCTCAATCCTCAATCATCTTTCCTCAAACCTCAATCCTCAACCCTCAGTCTTCATCCTCAACCCTCAAACCTCAATCCTCAATCCTCAATATTCAATCGTCAATACTCAATCTTCAATCCCCTATCCTCAAACCTCAATCCTCAATCCACATTCTTCAATCCTAAATACCCAATCCTCAATCTTCAATCCTCAATCCTCAATCCTCAATTCTCAATCCTCAATCCTTAATCCTCAGACCTCAAACATCAATATTCAACCCTCAGTCCTCGTCCTCAATCCACAACCCTCAATCCTCAGTCCTCAATATTCAATCATAAATATTCAATCTTCAATCCTCAATCCTCAAACCTCAATCCTCAATCCTCAATCCTCAGTCTTCAACCCTGAATCCTCAATACTCAATCCTCAATCTTCAATCCTCAATACTCAATCTTCAATCCTCAATCCTCAAGCGTCAACCCTCAATCCTCAATTTTCAATCCTCAACACTCATTCTTCAATCCTCAATCCTCAATCCTCAATCCTCAATCCTCATTCATCAATCCTCAATACCCAATCCTCAATCTTCAGTCCTCAATCCTCAATCCTCAATCCTAATACCTCAATCCTCATTCTTCAATCCTCAATACCCAATCCTCAATTTCTATCCTCAATCCTCAATCCTCATTTCTCAATCCTCAACCCTCAACCCTCAGCCCTTATCCTCCATCCTCAGTACTCAATCCTCTATCCTCAATCTTCAATCCTCAATACTCAATCTTCAATCCTCATTCCTCAATCCTCAATCCGCAATCCTCAATCTTCAATCCTCAAACATCAATCCTCTATTCTCAATCCTCAATCCTCAGTCCTCAGTCGTCGAACCTCAATCCCCGACCCTTAGCACTCATCCTCAATCCTCGTTCCTCAATCCTCAATCCTCAAACCTAAATCCTCTACCGTCAGTCCTCGTCCTCAATCCTCAAACCTCAATCCTCAATCCTCAATATTCAATCATCAATACTCAATCCTCAATCTTCAATCCTCAATACCCAATCTTCAATCCTCAATCCTCAATCCTCAATCCTCAATCCTCAATCTTCAATCCTCAACACTAATCTTCAATCCTCAATCCCCAATCCTCAATCCTCAATCCTCATTCTTCAATCCTCAATACCCAATCCTCAATCTTCAATCCTCAATCCTCAATCCTCAATCCTAATTCCTCAATCCTCATTCTTCAATCCTCAATACCCAATCCTCAATTTCAATCCTCAATCCTCAATCCTCATTTCTCAATCCTCAATCTTCAACCCTCAGCCCTCATCCTCCATCCTCAGTACTCAATCCTCTATCCTCAACCTTCAATCCTCAATACTCAATCTTCGATCCTCATTCCTCAATCCTCAATCCTCAATCCTCAATCTTCAATCGCCAATACTCAATCTGCAATCCCCAATACTCAAACCTCAATCCTCAATCCTCATTACTCAATCCTCAATACTCAAACCTCAATCTTCAATCCTCAATACCCAATCTTCAATCCTCAATCCTCAATCCTCAATACTCAATCCTCAATCCTCATTCTTCAATCCTCAATACCCAATCCTCAATCTCCAATCCTCAATCCTCAATCCTCAATCCCAATTCCTCAATCCTCATCCTTCAATCCTCAATACCCAATCCTCAATACCCAATCCTCAATTTCAATCCTCAATCCTCAATCCTCATTTCTCAATCCTCAATCCTCAACCCTCAGCCCTCATCCTCCATCGTCGGTACTCAATTCTCTATCCTCAATCTTCAATCCTCAATACCCTATCTTCAATCCTCATTCCTCAATCCTCAATCCTCAATCCTCAATCTTCAATCCTCAATACTCAATCTGCAATCCTCAATCCTCAAACCTCATTCCTCAATCCTCATTCCTCAATCCTCAATACCCAATCCTCAATCCTCAATCCTCAATCCTCAATCCTCAATCCTCAATCTTCAACCCTATATCCTCAATCCTCAATACTCAATCCTCAATCTTCAATCCTCAATACTCAATCGTCAATCCTTAGTCCTCAATCCTCAATCCTCAATCCTCGTTCCTCAAACCTCAATCCTCAATTCTCAATCCTCAATCCTTAATCCTCAGACCTCAAACATCAATATTCAACCCTCAGTCCTCGTCCTCAATCCACAACACTCAATCCTCAGTCCTCAGTATTCAATCATAAATATTCAATCTTCAATCCTCAACCCTCAATCCACAATCCTCAATCCTCAATGCTCAACCCTCAATCCTCAGTATTCAATCATCAATACTCAATCTTCAACCCTCAATCTTCAATCCTCAATACTCAATCTTCAATCCTCAATCCTCAATCCTCAATCCTCAATCCTCAATCCTCAGGCATCAATACTCAATCTACAATATTCAATCCTCAATCCTTAATCCTCAATCCACAATCCTCAACCTTCAATACACAATACTCAATCTTCAATACTCAATCCTCAATCCTCAATTCTCAATCCTCAATCCTCAATCCGCAATATTCAATCCTCAATACTCAATCTTCAATCAGCAATCCTTAATCCTCAATTCTCAGTCGTCAATCCTCAGCCATCAATCCTCAATCTTCAATACTCAATCGTCAATCCTTAGACCTCAATCCTCAATCCTCAATCCTCGTTCCTCAAACCTCAATCCTCAACCCTCAGTCTTCATCCTCAATCATCAAACCTCAATCCTCAATCCTCAATATTCAATCATCAATCCTCAAACCTCAATCTTCAATCCTCATTCTTCAATCCTAAATGCCCAATCCTCAATCTTCAATCCTCAATCCTCAATCCTCAATTCTCAATCCTCAATCCTTAATCCTCAGACCTCAAACATCAATATTCAACCCTCAGTCCTCGTCCTCAATCCACAACCTTCAATCCTCAGTCCTCAATATTCAATCATCAATATTCAATCTTCAATCCTCAATCCTCAATCCTCAATCCTCAATCCTCAATCCTCAATCTTCAACCCTGAATCCTCAATCCTGAATACTCAATCCTCAATCTTCAATCCTCAATACTCAATCTTCAATCCTCAATCCTCAATCCTCAATCCTCAATCTTCAATCTTCAATCCTCAACACTCAATCTTCAATCCTCAATCCTCAATCCTCAACCATCAATCCTCATTCTTCAATCTTCAATCCTCAATACTCAATCTTCCATCCTCAATCCTAAATCCTCAATCATCAATCCTGAATCTTCGATCCTCAACACTCAATCTTCAATCCTCAATCCTCAATCCGCAATCCTCAATCTTCAACCCTCAACACTCAATCTTCAATCCTCAATCCTCAATCCTCAATCCTCAATCCTCAATCTTCAATCCTCATCACTAATCTTCAATCAGCAATCCTCAATCCTCAATTCTCAGTCGTCAATCCTCAGTCATCAATCCTCAATCTTCAATACTCAGTCGTCAATCCTTAGTCCTCAATCCTCAATCCTCAATCCTCGTTCCTCAAACCTCAATCCTCAACCCTCAGTCTTCATCCTCAATCCTCAAACCTCAATCCTCAATCCTCAATATTCAATCATCAATCCTCAAACCTCAATCGTCAATCCTCATTCTTCAATCCTAAATACCCAATCCTCAATCTTCAATCCCCAATCCTCAATCCTCAATCCTCAATCCTCAATCCTCATTTCTCAATCCTCAATCCTCAACCCTCAGCCCTCATCCTCCATCCTCAATCCTCAATCCTCAATCCTCAATCTTCAATCCTCAATTCTCAATCTTCAGTCCTCGATCCTCAATCATCAATCCTCAATCCTCAATCCTCAGGCATCAATACTCAATCTTCAATGCTCAATCCTCAATCCTCAATCCTCAATCCACAATCCTCAACCTTCTATACTCAATAATCAATATAAAATCCTCAATCCTCACTCCGCAATCTTCAACCCTGAATCCTCAATCCTCAATACTCAATCCTCAATCTTCAATCCTCAATACTCAATCTTCAATCCTCAATCCCCAATCCTCAATCCTCAGTCCTCAATCTTCAACCCTCAACACTCAATCTTCAATCCTCAATCCTCAATCCTCAATCCTCAACCCTCAGTCTTCATCCTCAATCCTCAAACCTCAATCCTCAATCCTCAATATTCAATCATCAATCCTCAAACCTCAATATTCAATCCTCATTCTTCAATCCTAAATACGCAATCCTCAATCTTCAATCCTCAATCCTCAATCCTCAATTCTCAATCCTCAATTCTTAATCCTCAGACCTCAAACTTCAATATTCAACCCTCAGACCTCGTCCTCAATCCACAACCCTCAATCCTCAGTCCTCAATATTCAATCATCAATATTCAATCCTCAATCCTCAATCTTCAATCCTCAATAATCAATCTCCAATCCTCAATCCTCAATCCTCGATCCTCAATCCTCAGGCATCAATACTCAATCTTCAATACTCAATCCTCAATCCTCAATCGTCAATCCTCAATCCTCAGACCTCAATCCTCAATCCTCAATATTCAATCATCAATACTCAATCTTCAATCCTCAATCCTCAATCCTCAATTCTCAATCCTCAATCCTCAGTCCTCAGTCGTCGAATCTCAATCCACGACGCTTAGCACTCATCCTCAATCCTCAGCCTCAATCCTCAATCCTCAAACCTAAATCCTCTGCCGTCAGTCCTCGTCCTCAATCCTCAAACCTCAATCCTCAATCCTCAATATTCAATCATCAATACTCAATCTTCAATCCTCAATCCTCAATCCTCAATCCTCAATCCTCAATCCTCAATCCTCAATATTCAATCATCAATACTCAATCTTCAACCCTCAATCTTCAATCCTCAATACTCAATCTTCAATCCTCAATCCTCAATCCTCAATCCTCAATCCTCAATCCTCAGGCATCAATACTCAATCTACAATATTCAATCCTCAATCCTTAATCCTCAATCCACAATCCTCAACCTTCAATACTCAGTACTCAATCTTCAATCCTCAACCCTCAATCCTCAATCCTCAATCCTGAATCCGCAATATTCAGTCCTCAATACTCAATCTTCAATCATCAATCCTCAATCCTCAATTCTCAGTCGTCAATCCTCAGTCATCAATCCTCAATTTTCAATACTCAATCGTCAATCCTTAGTCCTCAATCCTCAATCCTCAATCCTCGTTCCTCAAACCTCAATCCTCAATTCTCAATCCTCAATCCTTAATCCTCAGACCTCAAACATCAATATTCAACCCTCAGTCCTCGTCCTCAATCCACAACACTCAATCCTCAGTCCTCAGTATTCAATCATAAATATTCAATCTTCAATCCTCAACCCTCAATCCACAATCCTCAATCCTCAATGCTCAACCCTCAATCCTCAGTATTCAATCATCAATACTCAATCTTCAACCCTCAATCTTCAATCCTCAATACTCAATCTTCAATCCTCAATCCTCAATCCTCAATCCTCAATCCTCAATCCTCAGGCATCAATACTCAATCTACAATATTCAATCCTCAATCCTTAATCCTCAATCCACAATCCTCAACCTTCAATACACAATACTCAATCTTCAATACTCAATCCTCAATCCTCAATTCTCAATCCTCAATCCTCAATCCGCAATATTCAATCCTCAATACTCAATCTTCAATCAGCAATCCTTAATCCTCAATTCTCAGTCGTCAATCCTCAGCCATCAATCCTCAATCCTCAATCCTCATTTCTCAATCCTCAATCTTCAACCCTCAGCCCTCATCCTCCATCCTCAGTACTCAATCCTCTATCCTCAATATTCAATCCTCAATACTCAATCTTCGATCCTCATTCCTCAATCCTCAATCCTCAATCCTCAATCTTCAATCGCCAATACTCAATCTGCAATCCCCAATACTCAAACCTCAATCCTCAATCCTCATTACTCAATCCTCAATACCCAATCCTCAATCCTCAATCCTCAATCCTCAATCCTCAATATTCAATCATCAATACTCAATCTTGAATACTCAATCTTCAATCCTCAATACTCAACCTTCAATCCTCAATACTCAACCTTCAATCCTCAATCCTCAATCCTCAATCCTCAATCCTCAATCCTCAGGCATCAATACTCAATCTACAATATTCAATCCACAATCCTCAATCCTCAATCCTCAGGCATCAATACTCAATCTACAATATTCAATCCGCAATCCTCAATCCTCAATCCACAATCCTCAACCTTCAATACTCAATACTCAATCTTCAATCCTCAATCCTCAATCCTCAATCCTCAATCCTCAATACTCAATCCTCAATATTCAATCCTCAATACTCAATCTTCAATCATCAATCCTCAATCCTCAATTCTCAGTCGTCTATCCTCAGTCATCAATCCTCAATCTTCAATACTCAATCGTCAATCCTTAGTCCTCAATCCTCAATCCTCGATCCTCGTTCCTCAAACCTCAATCCTCAACCCTCAGTCTTCATCCTCAATCCTCAAACCTCAATCCTCAACCCTCAATATTCAATCATCAATACTCAATCTTCAATCCTCAATCCTCAAACCTCAATCCTCAATCCTCATTCTTCAATACTAAACAACCAATCCTCAATCCTCAATCCTCAATCCTCAATCCTCAATCGTCAACCCTCAATCCTCAATTTTCAATCCTCAACACTCAATCTTCAATCCTCAATCCTCAATCCTCAATCCTCAATCCTCATTCATCAATCCTCAATACCCAATCCTCAATCTTCAGTCCTCAATCCTCAATCCTCAATCCTAATTCCTCAATCCTCATTCTTCAACCCTCAATACCCAATCCTCAATTTCTATCCTCAATCCTCAATCCTCATTTCTCAATCCTCAACCCTCAACCCTCAGCCCTCATCCTCCATCCTCAGTACTCAATCCTCTATCTTCAATCTTCAATCCTCAATACTCAATCTTCAATCCTCATTCCTCAATCCTCAATCCTCAATCCTCAATCTTCAATCCTCAAACACCAATCCTCAATTCTCAATCCTCAATCCTCAGTCCTCAGTCGTCGAACCTCAATCCCCGACCCTTAGCACTCATCCTCAATCCTCGTTCCTCAATCCTCAATCCTCAAACCTAAATCCTCTACCGTCAGTCCTCGTCCTCAATCCTCAAACCTCAATCCTCAATCCTCAATATTCAATCATCAATACTCAATCCTCAATCTTCAATCCTCAATACCCAATCTTCAATCCTCAATCCGCAATCCTCAATCCTCAATCCTCAATCTTCAATCCTCAACACTAATCTTCAATCCTCAATCCCCAATCCTCAATCCTCAATCCTCATTCTTCAATCCTCAATACCCAATCCTCAATCTTCAATCCTCAATCCTCAATCCTCAATCCTAATTCCTCAATCCTCATTCTTCAATCCTCAATACCCAATCCTCAATTTCAACCCTCAATACTCAATCTTCAATCATCAATCCTCAATCCTCAATTCTCAGTCGTCTATCCTCAGTCATCAATCCTCAACCTTCAATACTCAATCGTCAATCCTTAGTCCTCAATCCTCAATCCTCGATCCTCGTTCCTCAAACCTCAATCCTCAACCCTCTGTCTTCATCCTCAATCCTCAAGCCTCAATCCTCAACCCTCAATATTCAATCATCAATACTCAATCTTCAATCCTCAATCCTCAAACCTCAATCCTCAATCCTCATTCTTCAATACTAAACACCCAATCCTCAATCCTCAATCCTCAATATTCAATCCTCAATACTCAATCTTCAATCATCAATCCTCAATCCTCAATTCTCAGTCGTCAATCCTCAGTCATCAATCCTCAATTTTCAATACTCAATCGTCAATACTAAGTCCTCAATCCTCAATCCTCAATCATCTTTCCTCAAACCTCAATCCTCAACCCTCAGTCTTCATCCTCAACCCTCAAACCTCAATCCTCAATCCTCAATATTCAATCGTCAATACTCAATCTTCAATCCCCTATCCTCAAACCTCAATCCTCAATCCACATTCTTCAATCCTAAATACCCAATCCTCAATCTTCAATCCTCAATCCTCAATCCTCAATTCTCAATCCTCAATCCTTAATCCTCAGACCTCAAACATCAATATTCAACCCTCAGTCCTCGTCCTCAATCCACAACCCTCAATCCTCAGTCCTCAATATTCAATCATAAATATTCAATCTTCAATCCTCAATCCTCAAACCTCAATCCTCAATCCTCAATCCTCAGTCTTCAACCCTGAATCCTCAATACTCAATCCTCAATCTTCAATCCTCAATACTCAATCTTCAATCCTCAATCCTCAAGCGTCAACCCTCAATCCTCAATTTTCAATCCTCAACACTCATTCTTCAATCCTCAATCCTCAATCCTCAATCCTCAATCCTCATTCATCAATCCTCAATACCCAATCCTCAATCTTCAGTCCTCAATCCTCAATCCTCAATACTAATTCCTCAATCCTCATTCTTCAATCCTCAATACCCAATCCTCAATTTCTATCCTCAATCCTCAATCCTCATTTCTCAATCCTCAACCCTCAACCCTCAGCCCTTATCCTCCATCCTCAGTACTCAATCCTCTATCCTCAATCTTCAATCCTCAATACTCAATCTTCAATCCTCATTCCTCAATCCTCAATCCGCAATCCTCAATCTTCAATCCTCAAACATCAATCCTCTATTCTCAATCCTCAATCCTCAGTCCTCAGTCGTCGAACCTCAATCCCCGACCCTTAGCACTCATCCTCAATCCTCGTTCCTCAATCCTCAATCCTCAAACCTAAATCCTCTACCGTCAGTCCTCGTCCTCAATCCTCAAACCTCAATCCTCAATCCTCAATATTCAATCATCAATACTCAATCCTCAATCTTCAATCCTCAATACCCAATCTTCAATCCTCAATCCTCAATCCTCAATCCTCAATCCTCAATCTTCAATCCTCAACACTAATCTTCAATCCTCAATCCCCAATCCTCAATCCTCAATCCTCATTCTTCAATCCTCAATACCCAATCCTCAGTCTTCAATCCTCAATCCTCAATCCTCAATCCTAATTCCTCAATCCTCATTCTTCAATCCTCAATACCCAATCCTCAATTTCAATCCTCAATCCTCAATCCTCATTTCTCAATCCTCAATCTTCAACCCTCAGCCCTCATCCTCCATCCTCAGTACTCAATCCTCTATCCTCAACCTTCAATCCTCAATACTCAATCTTCGATCCTCATTCCTCAATCCTCAATCCTCAATCCTCAATCCTCAATCTTCAATCGCCAATACTCAATCTGCAATCCCCAATTCTCAAACCTCAATCCTCAATCCTCATTACTCAATCCTCAATACTCAAACCTCAATCTTCAATCCTCAATACCCAATCTTCAATCCTCAATCCTCAATCCTCAATACTCAATCCTCAATCCTCATTCTTCAATCCTCAATACCCAATCCTCAATCTTCAATCCTCAATCCTCAATCCTCAATCCCAATTCCTCAATCCTCATCCTTCAATCCTCAATACCCAATCCTCAATACCCAATCCTCAATTTCAATCCTCAATCCTCAATCCTCATTTCTCAATCCTCAATCCTCAACCCTCAGCCCTCATCCTCCATCGTCGGTACTCAATTCTCTATCCTCAATCTTCAATCCTCAATACCCTATCTTCAATCCTCATTCCTCAATCCTCAATCCTCAATCCTCAATCTTCAATCCTCAATACTCAATCTGCAATCCTCAATCCTCAAACCTCATTCCTCAATCCTCATTCCTCAATCCTCAATACCCAATCCTCAATCCTCAATCCTCAATCCTCAATCCTCAATCCTCAATCTTCAACCCTATATCCTCAATCCTCAATACTCAATCCTCAATCTTCAATCCTCAATACTCAATCTTCAATCCTCAATCCTCAATCCTCAATCCTCAATCCTCAATATTCGATCATCAATACTCAATCTTCAATCCTCATTCCTCAATCCCCAATTTTCAATCCTCAATCCTCAATACTCAATCCTCAATCCTCAATCCTCAATCCACAATCCTCAACCTTCTATACTCAATAATCAATATAAAATCCTCAATCCTCACTCCGCAATCTTCAACCCTGAATCCTCAATCCTCAATACTCAATCCTCAATCTTCAATCCTCAATACTCAATCTTCAATCCTCAATCCCCAATCCTCAATCCTCAGTCCTCAATCTTCAACCCTCAACACTCAATCTTCAATCCTCAATCCTCAATCCTCAATCCTCAACCCTCAGTCTTCATCCTCAATCCTCAAACCTCAATCCTCAATCCTCAATATTCAATCATCAATCCTCAAACCTCAATATTCAATCCTCATTCTTCAATCCTAAATACGCAATCCTCAATCTTCAATCCTCAATCCTCAATCCTCAATTCTCAATCCTCAATTCTTAATCCTCAGACCTCAAACTTCAATATTCAACCCTCAGACCTCGTCCTCAATCCACAACCCTCAATCCTCAGTCCTCAATATTCAATCATCAATATTCAATCCTCAATCCTCAATCTTCAATCCTCAATAATCAATCTCCAATCCTCAATCCTCAATCCTCGATCCTCAATCCTCAGGCATCAATACTCAATCTTCAATACTCAATCCTCAATCCTCAATCGTCAATCCTCAATCCTCAGACCTCAATCCTCAATCCTCAATATTCAATCATCAATACTCAATCTTCAATCCTCAATCCTCAATCCTCAATTCTCAATCCTCAATCCTCCGTCCTCAGTCGTCGAATCTCAATCCACGACGCTTAGCACTCATCCTCAATCCTCAGCCTCAATCCTCAATCCTCAAACCTAAATCCTCTGCCGTCAGTCCTCGTCCTCAATCCTCAAACCTCAATCCTCAATCCTCAATATTCAATCATCAATACTCAATCTTCAATCCTCAATCCTCAATCCTCAATCCTCAATCCTCAATCCTCAATCCTCAATATTCAATCATCAATACTCAATCTTCAACCCTCAATCTTCAATCCTCAATACTCAATCTTCAATCCTCAATCCTCAATCCTCAATCCTCAATCCTCAATCCTCAGGCATCAATACTCAATCTACAATATTCAATCCTCAATCCTTAATCCTCAATCCACAATCCTCAACCTTCAATACTCAGTACTCAATCTTCAATCCTCAACCCTCAATCCTCAATCCTCAATCCTGAATCCGCAATATTCAGTCCTCAATACTCAATCTTCAATCATCAATCCTCAATCCTCAATTCTCAGTCGTCAATCCTCAGTCATCAATCCTCAATTTTCAATACTCAATCGTCAATCCTTAGTCCTCAATCCTCAATCCTCAATCCTCGTTCCTCAAACCTCAATCCTCAATTCTCAATCCTCAATCCTTAATCCTCAGACCTCAAACATCAATATTCAACCCTCAGTCCTCGTCCTCAATCCACAACACTCAATCCTCAGTCCTCAGTATTCAATCATAAATATTCAATCTTCAATCCTCAACCCTCAATCCACAATCCTCAATCCTCAATGCTCAACCCTCAATCCTCAGTATTCAATCATCAATACTCAATCTTCAACCCTCAATCTTCAATCCTCAATACTCAATCTTCAATCCTCAATCCTCAATCCTCAATCCTCAATCCTCAATCCTCAGGCATCAATACTCAATCTACAATATTCAATCCTCAATCCTTAATCCTCAATCCACAATCCTCAACCTTCAATACACAATACTCAATCTTCAATACTCAATCCTCAATCCTCAATTCTCAATCCTCAATCCTCAATCCGCAATATTCAATCCTCAATACTCAATCTTCAATCAGCAATCCTTAATCCTCAATTCTCAGTCGTCAATCCTCAGCCATCAATCCTCAATCTTCAATACTCAATCGTCAATCCTTAGACCTCAATCCTCAATCCTCAATCCTCGTTCCTCAAACCTCAATCCTCAACCCTCAGTCTTCATCCTCAATCATCAAACCTCAATCCTCAATCCTCAATATTCAATCATCAATCCTCAAACCTCAATCTTCAATCCTCATTCTTCAATCCTAAATGCCCAATCCTCAATCTTCAATCCTCAATCCTCAATCCTCAATTCTCAATCCTCAATCCTTAATCCTCAGACCTCAAACATCAATATTCAACCCTCAGTCCTCGTCCTCAATCCACAACCTTCAATCCTCAGTCCTCAATATTCAATCATCAATATTCAATCTTCAATCCTCAATCCTCAATCCTCAATCCTCAATCCTCAATCCTCAATCTTCAACCCTGAATCCTCAATCCTGAATACTCAATCCTCAATCTTCAATCCTCAATACTCAATCTTCAATCCTCAATCCTCAATCCTCAATCCTCAATCTTCAATCTTCAATCCTCAACACTCAATCTTCAATCCTCAATCCTCAATCCTCAACCATCAATCCTCATTCTTCAATCTTCAATCCTCAATACTCAATCTTCCATCCTCAATCCTAAATCCTCAATCATCAATCCTGAATCTTCGATCCTCAACACTCAATCTTCAATCCTCAATCCTCAATCCGCAATCCTCAATCTTCAACCCTCAACACTCAATCTTCAATCCTCAATCCTCAATCCTCAATCCTCAATCCTCAATCTTCAATCCTCATCACTAATCTTCAATCAGCAATCCTCAATCCTCAATTCTCAGTCGTCAATCCTCAGTCATCAATCCTCAATCTTCAATACTCAGTCGTCAATCCTTAGTCCTCAATCCTCAATCCTCAATCCTCGTTCCTCAAACCTCAATCCTCAACCCTCAGTCTTCATCCTCAATCCTCAAACCTCAATCCTCAATCCTCAATATTCAATCATCAATCCTCAAACCTCAATCGTCAATCCTCATTCTTCAATCCTAAATACCCAATCCTCAATCTTCAATCCCCAATCCTCAATCCTCAATCCTCAATCCTCAATCCTCATTTCTCAATCCTCAATCCTCAACCCTCAGCCCTCATCCTCCATCCTCAATCCTCAATCCTCAATCCTCAATCTTCAATCCTCAATTCTCAATCTTCAGTCCTCGATCCTCAATCATCAATCCTCAATCCTCAATCCTCAGGCATCAATACTCAATCTTCAATGCTCAATCCTCAATCCTCAATCCTCAATCCACAATCCTCAACCTTCTATACTCAATAATCAATATAAAATCCTCAATCCTCACTCCGCAATCTTCAACCCTGAATCCTCAATCCTCAATACTCAATCCTCAATCTTCAATCCTCAATACTCAATCTTCAATCCTCAATCCCCAATCCTCAATCCTCAGTCCTCAATCTTCAACCCTCAACACTCAATCTTCAATCCTCAATCCTCAATCCTCAATCCTCAACCCTCAGTCTTCATCCTCAATCCTCAAACCTCAATCCTCAATCCTCAATATTCAATCATCAATCCTCAAACCTCAATATTCAATCCTCATTCTTCAATCCTAAATACGCAATCCTCAATCTTCAATCCTCAATCCTCAATCCTCAATTCTCAATCCTCAATTCTTAATCCTCAGACCTCAAACTTCAATATTCAACCCTCAGACCTCGTCCTCAATCCACAACCCTCAATCCTCAGTCCTCAATATTCAATCATCAATATTCAATCCTCAATCCTCAATCTTCAATCCTCAATAATCAATCTCCAATCCTCAATCCTCAATCCTCGATCCTCAATCCTCAGGCATCAATACTCAATCTTCAATACTCAATCCTCAATCCTCAATCGTCAATCCTCAATCCTCAGACCTCAATCCTCAATCCTCAATATTCAATCATCAATACTCAATCTTCAATCCTCAATCCTCAATCCTCAATTCTCAATCCTCAATCCTCAGTCCTCAGTCGTCGAATCTCAATCCACGACGCTTAGCACTCATCCTCAATCCTCAGCCTCAATCCTCAATCCTCAAACCTAAATCCTCTGCCGTCAGTCCTCGTCCTCAATCCTCAAACCTCAATCCTCAATCCTCAATATTCAATCATCAATACTCAATCTTCAATCCTCAATCCTCAATCCTCAATCCTCAATCCTCAATCCTCAATCCTCAATATTCAATCATCAATACTCAATCTTCAACCCTCAATCTTCAATCCTCAATACTCAATCTTCAATCCTCAATCCTCAATCCTCAATCCTCAATCCTCAATCCTCAGGCATCAATACTCAATCTACAATATTCAATCCTCAATCCTTAATCCTCAATCCACAATCCTCAACCTTCAATACTCAGTACTCAATCTTCAATCCTCAACCCTCAATCCTCAATCCTCAATCCTGAATCCGCAATATTCAGTCCTCAATACTCAATCTTCAATCATCAATCCTCAATCCTCAATTCTCAGTCGTCAATCCTCAGTCATCAATCCTCAATTTTCAATACTCAATCGTCAATCCTTAGTCCTCAATCCTCAATCCTCAATCCTCGTTCCTCAAACCTCAATCCTCAATTCTCAATCCTCAATCCTTAATCCTCAGACCTCAAACATCAATATTCAACCCTCAGTCCTCGTCCTCAATCCACAACACTCAATCCTCAGTCCTCAGTATTCAATCATAAATATTCAATCTTCAATCCTCAACCCTCAATCCACAATCCTCAATCCTCAATGCTCAACCCTCAATCCTCAGTATTCAATCATCAATACTCAATCTTCAACCCTCAATCTTCAATCCTCAATACTCAATCTTCAATCCTCAATCCTCAATCCTCAATCCTCAATCCTCAATCCTCAGGCATCAATACTCAATCTACAATATTCAATCCTCAATCCTTAATCCTCAATCCACAATCCTCAACCTTCAATACACAATACTCAATCTTCAATACTCAATCCTCAATCCTCAATTCTCAATCCTCAATCCTCAATCCGCAATATTCAATCCTCAATACTCAATCTTCAATCAGCAATCCTTAATCCTCAATTCTCAGTCGTCAATCCTCAGCCATCAATCCTCAATCTTCAATACTCAATCGTCAATCCTTAGACCTCAATCCTCAATCCTCAATCCTCGTTCCTCAAACCTCAATCCTCAACCCTCAGTCTTCATCCTCAATCATCAAACCTCAATCCTCAATCCTCAATATTCAATCATCAATCCTCAAACCTCAATCTTCAATCCTCATTCTTCAATCCTAAATGCCCAATCCTCAATCTTCAATCCTCAATCCTCAATCCTCAATTCTCAATCCTCAATCCTTAATCCTCAGACCTCAAACATCAATATTCAACCCTCAGTCCTCGTCCTCAATCCACAACCTTCAATCCTCAGTCCTCAATATTCAATCATCAATATTCAATCTTCAATCCTCAATCCTCAATCCTCAATCCTCAATCCTCAATCCTCAATCTTCAACCCTGAATCCTCAATCCTGAATACTCAATCCTCAATCTTCAATCCTCAATACTCAATCTTCAATCCTCAATCCTCAATCCTCAATCCTCAATCTTCAATCTTCAATCCTCAACACTCAATCTTCAATCCTCAATCCTCAATCCTCAACCATCAATCCTCATTCTTCAATCTTCAATCCTCAATACTCAATCTTCCATCCTCAATCCTAAATCCTCAATCATCAATCCTCAATCTTCGATCCTCAACACTCAATCTTCAATCCTCAATCCTCAATCCGCAATCCTCAATCTTCAACCCTCAACACTCAATCTTCAATCCTCAATCCTCAATCCTCAATCCTCAATCCTCAATCTTCAATCCTCATCACTAATCTTCAATCAGCAATCCTCAATCCTCAATTCTCAGTCGTCAATCCTCAGTCATCAATCCTCAATCTTCAATACTCAGTCGTCAATCCTTAGTCCTCAATCCTCAATCCTCAATCCTCGTTCCTCAAACCTCAATCCTCAACCCTCAGTCTTCATCCTCAATCCTCAAACCTCAATCCTCAATCCTCAATATTCAATCATCAATCCTCAAACCTCAATCGTCAATCCTCATTCTTCAATCCTAAATACCCAATCCTCAATCTTCAATCCCCAATCCTCAATCCTCAATCCTCAATCCTCAATCCTCATTTCTCAATCCTCAATCCTCAACCCTCAGCCCTCATCCTCCATCCTCAATCCTCAATCCTCAATCCTCAATCTTCAATCCTCAATTCTCAATCTTCAGTCCTCGATCCTCAATCATCAATCCTCAATCCTCAATCCTCAGGCATCAATACTCAATCTTCAATGCTCAATCCTCAATCCTCAATCCTCAATCCTCATTCCTCAATCCTCAATACCCAATCATCAATCCTCAATCCTCAATCCTCAATCCTCAATGTTCAATCATCAATACTCAGTCTTCAATCCCCAATCATCAATCCTCAATACTCAATCTTCAATCCTCAATCCTCAATCCTCAATCCTCAATCCTCAATCCACAGGCGTCAATACTCAATCTACAATATTCAATCCTCAATCCTTAATCCTCAATCCACAATCCTCAACCTTCAATACTCAATACTCAATCTTCAATCCTCAATCCTCAATCCTCAATCCTCAATCCTCAATCCTCAATCCTCAATATTCAATCCTCAATACTCAATCTTCAATCCTCAATCCTCAATCCTCAATCCTCAATATTCGATCATCAATACTCAATCTTCAATCCTCATTCCTCAATCCCCAATTTTCAATCCTCAATCCTCAATCCTCAATCCTCAATCCTCAATCCACAATCCTCAACCTTCTATACTCAATAATCAATATTCAATCCTCAATCCTCACTCCGCAATCTTCAACCCTGAATCCTCAATCCTCAATACTCAATCCTCAATCTTCAATCCTCAATACTCAATCTTCAATCCTCAATCCCCAATCCTCAATCCTCAGTCCTCAATCTTCAACCCTCAACACTCAATCTTCAATCCTCAATCCTCAATCCTCAATCCTCAATCCTCAATCTTCTATCCTCATCGCTAATCTTCAATCAGCAATCCTCAATCCTCAATTCCCAGTCGTCAATCCTCAGTCATCAATCCTCAATCTTCAATACTCAATCGTCAATCCTTAGTCCTCAATCCTCAATCCTCAATCCTCGTTCCTCAAACCTCAATCCTCAACCCTCAGTCTTCATCCTGAATCCTCAAACCTCAATCCTCAATCCTCAATATTCAATCATCAATCCTCAAACCTCAATCTTCAATCCTCATTCTTCAATCCTAAATACCCAATCCTCAATCTTCAATCCTCAATCATCAATCCTCAATTCACAATCCTCAATTCTTAATCCTCAGACCTCAAACTTCAATATTCAACCCTCAGACCTCGTCCTCAATCCACAACCCTCAATCCTCAGGCCTCAATATTCAATCATCAATATTCAATCCTCAATCCTCAATCTTCAATCCTCAATAATCAATCTCCAATCCTCAATCCTCAATCCTCGATCCTCAATCCTCAGGCATCAATACTCAATCTTCAATACTCAATCCTCAATCCTCAATCGTCAATCCTCAATCCTCAGACCTCAATCCTCAATCCTCAATATTCAATCATCAATACTCAATCTTCAATCCTCAATCCTCAATCCTCAATTCTCAATCCTCAATCCTCAGTCCTCAGCCGTCGAATCTCAATCCACGACGCTTAGCACTCATCCTCAATCCTCAGCCTCAATCCTCAATCCTCAAACCTAAATCCTCTGCCGTCAGTCCTCGTCCTCAATCATCAAACCTCAATCCTCAATCCTCAATATTCAGTCATCAATACTCAATCTTCAATCCTCAATCCTCAATCCTCAATCCTCAATCCTCAATCCTCAATCCTCAATATTCAATCATCAATACTCAATCTTCAACCCTCAATCTTCAATCCTCAATACTCAATCTTCAATCCTCAATCCTCAATCCTCAATCCTCAATCCTCAATCCTCAGGCATCAATACTCAATCTACAATATTCAATCCTCAATCCTTAATCCTCAATCCACAATCCTCAACCTTCAATACTCAATACGAAATCTTCAATCCTCAATCCTCAATCCTCAATCCTCAATCCTCAATCCGCAATATTCAGTCCTCAATACTCAATCTTCAATCATCAATCCTCAATCCTCAATTCTCAGTCGTCATTCCTCAGTCATCAACCCTCAATCTTCAATACTCAATCGTCAATCCTTAGTCCTCAATCCTCAATCCTCAATCCTCGTTCCTCAAACCTCAATCCTCAACCCTCAGTCTTCATCCTCAATCCTCAAACCTCAATCCTCAATCCTCATTCTTCAATCCTAAATACCCAATCCTTAATCTGCAATCCTCAATCCTCAATCCTCAATTCTCAATCCTCAATCCTTAATCCTCAGACCTCAAACATCAATATTCAACCCTCAGTCCTCGTCCTCAATCCACAACACTCAATCCTCAGTCCTCAGTATTCAATCATAAATATTCAATCTTCAATCCTCAATCCTCAATCCTCAATTCTCAATCCTCAATCCTCAGTCCTCAGTCGTCGAATCTCAATCCACGACGCTTAGCACTCATCCTCAATCCTCAGCCTCAATCCTCAATCCTCAAACCTAAATCCTCTGCCGTCAGTCCTCGTCCTCAATCCTCAAACCTCAATCCTCAATCCTCAATATTCAATCATCAATACTCAATCTTCAATCCTCAATCCTCAATCCTCAATCCTCAATCCTCAATCCTCAATCCTCAATATTCAATCATCAATACTCAATCTTCAACCCTCAATCTTCAATCCTCAATACTCAATCTTCAATCCTCAATCCTCAATCCTCAATCCTCAATCCTCAATCCTCAGGCATCAATACTCAATCTACAATATTCAATACTCAATCCTTAATCCTCAATCCACAATCCTCAACCTTCAATACTCAATACTCAATCTTCAATCCTCAACCCTCAGTCCTCAATCCTCAATCCTCAATCCGCAATATTCAGTCCTCAATACTCAATCTTCAATCATCAATCCTCAATCCTCAATTCTCAGTCGTCAATCCTCAGTCATCAATCCTCAATCTTCAATACTCAATCGTCAATCCTTAGTCCTCAAACCTCAATCCTCAATCCTCGTTCCTCAAACCTCAATCCTCAACCCTCAGTCTTCATCCTCAATCCTCAAACCTCAATCCTCAATCCTCAATATTCAATCATCAATACTCAATCTTCAATCCCCAATCCTCAAACCTCAATCCTCAACCCTCATTCTTCAATCCTAAATACCCAATCCTTAATCTGCAATCCTCAATCCTCAATCCTCAATTCTCAATCCTCAATCCTTAATCCTCAGACCTCAAACATCAATATTCAACCCTCAGTCCTCGTCCTCAATCCACAACACTCAATCCTCAGTCCTCAGTATTCAATCATAAATATTCAATCTTCAATCCTCAATCCTCAATCCACAATCCTCAATCCTCAATGCTCAATCCTCAATCCTCAGTATTCAATCATCAATACTCAATCTTCAACCCTCAATCTTCAATCCTCAATACTCAATCTTCAATCCTCAATCCTCAATCCTCAATCCTCAATCCTCAATCCTCAGGCATCAATACTCAATCTACAATATTCAATCCTCAATCCTTAATCCTCAATCCACAATCCTCAACCTTCAATACACAATACTCAATCTTCAATACTCAATCCTCAATCCTCAATCCTCAATCCTCAATCCGCAATATTCAATCCTCAATACTCAATCTTCAATCAGCAATCCTTAATCCTCAATTCTCAGTCGTCAATCCTCAGCCATCAATCCTCAATCTTCAATACTCAATCGTCAATCCTTTGACCTCAATCCTCAATCCTCAATCCTCGTTCCTCAAACCTCAATCCTCAACCCTCAGTCTTCATCCTCAATCATCAAACCTCAATCCTCAATCCTCAATATTCAATCATCAATCCTCAAACCTCAATCTTCAATCCTCATTCTTCAATCCTAAATGCCCAATCCTCAATCTTCAATCCTCAATCCTCAATCCTCAATTCTCAATCCTCAATCCTTAATCCTCAGACCTCAAACATCAATATTCAACCCTCAGTCCTCGTCCTCAATCCACAACCTTCAATCCTCAGTCCTCAATATTCAATCATCAATATTCAATCTTCAATCCTCAATCCTCAATCCTCAATCCTCAATCCTCAATCCTCAATCTTCAACCCTGAATCCTCAATCCTGAATACTCAATCCTCAATCTTCAATCCTCAATACTCAATCTTCAATCCTCAATCCTCAATCCTCAATCCTCAATCTTCAATCTTCAATCCTCAACACTCAATCTTCAATCCTCAATCCTCAATCCTCAACCATCAATCCTCATTCTTCAATCTTCAATCCTCAATACTCAATCTTCCATCCTCAATCCTAAATCCTCAATCATCAATCCTCAATCTTCGATCCTCAACACTCAATCTTCAATCCTCAATCCTCAATCCGCAATCCTCAATCTTCAACCCTCAACACTCAATCTTCAATCCTCAATCCTCAATCCTCAATCCTCAATCCTCAATCTTCAATCCTCATCACTAATCTTCAATCAGCAATCCTCAATCCTCAATTCTCAGTCGTCAATCCTCAGTCATCAATCCTCAATCTTCAATACTCAATCGTCAATCCTTACTCCTCAATCGTCAATCCTCAATCCTCGTTCCTCAAACCTCAATCCTCAACCCTCAGTCT
This sequence comes from Calliopsis andreniformis, assembly GCF_051401765.1. Lineage (NCBI taxonomy): Eukaryota > Metazoa > Arthropoda > Insecta > Hymenoptera > Andrenidae > Calliopsis > Calliopsis andreniformis. The sequence goes on along the minus strand of NW_027480455.1, from coordinate 1,624,474 downwards.
TCATCCTCAATCCTCAAACCTCAATCCTCAATCCTCAATATTCAATCATCAATCCTCAAACCTCAATCGTCAATCCTCATTCTTCAATCCTAAATACCCAATCCTCAATCTTCAATCCCCAATCCTCAATCCTCAATCCTCAATCCTCAATCCTCATTTCTCAATCCTCAATCCTCAACCCTCAGTCCTCAATCCTCAATCCTCAATCCGCAATATTCAGTCCTCAATACTCAATCTTCAATCATCAATCCTCAATCCTCAATTCTCAGTCGTCAATCCTCAGTCATCAATCCTCAATCTTCAATACTCAATCGTCAATCCTTAGTCCTCAAACCTCAATCCTCAATCCTCGTTCCTCAAACCTCAATCCTCAACCCTCAGTCTTCATCCTCAATCCTCAAACCTCAATCCTCAATCCTCAATATTCAATCATCAATACTCAATCTTCAATCCCCAATCCTCAAACCTCAATCCTCAATCCTCATTCTTCAATCCTAAATACCCAATCCTTAATCTGCAATCCTCAATCCTCAATCCTCAATTCTCAATCCTCAATCCTTAATCCTCAGACCTCAAACATCAATATTCAACCCTCAGTCCTCGTCCTCAATCCACAACCTTCAATCCTCAGTCCTCAATATTCAATCATCAATATTCAATCTTCAATCCTCAATCCTCAATCCTCAATCCTCAATCCTCAATCCTCAATCTTCAACCCTGAATCCTCAATCCTGAATACTCAATCCTCAATCTTCAATCCTCAATACTCAATCTTCAATCCTCAATCCTCAATCCTCAATCCTCAATCTTCAATCTTCAATCCTCAACACTCAATCTTCAATCCTCAATCCTCAATCCTCAACCATCAATCCTCATTCTTCAATCTTCAATCCTCAATACTCAATCCTCAGTCCTCAGTCGTCGAATCTCAATCCACGACGCTTAGCACTCATCCTCAATCCTCAGCCTCAATCCTCAATCCTCAAACCTAAATCCTCTGCCGTCAGTCCTCGTCCTCAATCCTCAAACCTCAATCCTCAATCCTCAATATTCAATCATCAATACTCAATCTTCAATCCTCAATCCTCAATCCTCAATCCTCAATCCTCAATCCTCAATCCTCAATATTCAATCATCAATACTCAATCTTCAACCCTCAATCTTCAATCCTCAATACTCAATCTTCAATCCTCAACCCTCAATCCTCAATCCTCAATCCTGAATCCGCAATATTCAGTCCTCAATACTCAATCTTCAATCATCAATCCTCAATCCTCAATTCTCAGTCGTCAATCCTCAGTCATCAATCCTCAATTTTCAATACTCAATCGTCAATCCTTAGTCCTCAATCCTCAATCCTCAATCCTCGTTCCTCAAACCTCAATCCTCAATTCTCAATCCTCAATCCTTAATCCTCAGACCTCAAACATCAATATTCAACCCTCAGTCCTCGTCCTCAATCCACAACACTCAATCCTCAGTCCTCAGTATTCAATCATAAATATTCAATCTTCAATCCTCAACCCTCAATCCACAATCCTCAATCCTCAATGCTCAACCCTCAATCCTCAGTATTCAATCATCAATACTCAATCTTCAACCCTCAATCTTCAATCCTCAATACTCAATCTTCAATCCTCAATCCTCAATCCTCAATCCTCAATCCTCAATCCTCAGGCATCAATACTCAATCTACAATATTCAATCCTCAATCCTTAATCCTCAATCCACAATCCTCAACCTTCAATACACAATACTCAATCTTCAATACTCAATCCTCAATCCTCAATTCTCAATCCTCAATCCTCAATCCGCAATATTCAATCCTCAATACTCAATCTTCAATCAGCAATCCTTAATCCTCAATTCTCAGTCGTCAATCCTCAGCCATCAATCCTCAATCTTCAATACTCAATCGTCAATCCTTAGACCTCAATCCTCAATCCTCAATCCTCGTTCCTCAAACCTCAATCCTCAACCCTCAGTCTTCATCCTCAATCATCAAACCTCAATCCTCAATCCTCAATATTCAATCATCAATCCTCAAACCTCAATCTTCAATCCTCATTCTTCAATCCTAAATGCCCAATCCTCAATCTTCAATCCTCAATCCTCAATCCTCAATTCTCAATCCTCAATCCTTAATCCTCAGACCTCAAACATCAATATTCAACCCTCAGTCCTCGTCCTCAATCCACAAACTTCAATCCTCAGTCCTCAATATTCAATCATCAATATTCAATCTTCAATCCTCAATCCTCAATCCTCAATCCTCAATCCTCAATCCTCAATCTTCAACCCTGAATCCTCAATCCTGAATACTCAATCCTCAATCTTCAATCCTCAATACTCAATCTTCAATCCTCAATCCTCAATCCTCAATCCTCAATCTTCAATCTTCAATCCTCAACACTCAATCTTCAATCCTCAATCCTCAATCCTCAACCATCAATCCTCATTCTTCAATCTTCAATCCTCAATACTCAATCTTCCATCCTCAATCCTAAATCCTCAATCATCAATCCTCAATCTTCGATCCTCAACACTCAATCTTCAATCCTCAATCCTCAATCCGCAATCCTCAATCTTCAACCCTCAACACTCAGTCTTCAATCCTCAATCCTCAATCCTCAATCCTCAATCCTCAATCTTCAATCCTCATCACTAATCTTCAATCAGCAATCCTCAATCCTCAATTCTCAGTCGTCAATCCTCAGTCATCAATCCTCAATCTTCAATACTCAATCGTCAATCCTTACTCCTCAATCCTCAATCCTCAATCCTCGTTCCTCAAACCTCAATCCTCAACCCTCAGTCTTCATCCTCAATCCTCAAACCTCAATCCTCAATCCTCAATATTCAATCATCAATCCTCAAACCTCAATCGTCAATCCTCATTCTTCAATCCTAAATACCCAATCCTCAATCTTCAATCCCCAATCCTCAATCCTCAATCCTCAATCCTCAATCCTCATTTCTCAATCCTCAATCCTCAACCCTCAGCCCTCATCCTCCATCCTCAATCCTCAATCCTCAATCCTCAATCTTCAATCCTCAATTCTCAATCTTCAGTCCTCGATCCTCAATCATCAATCCTCAATCCTCAATACTCAGGCATCAATACTCAATCTTCAATGCTCAATCCTCAATCCTCAATCCTCAATCCTCATTCCTCAATCCTCAATACCCAAACATCAATCCTCAATCCTCAATCCTCAATCCTCAATGTTCAATCATCAATACTCAGTCTTCAATCCCCAATCATCAATCCTCAATACTCAATCTTCAATCCTCAATCCTCAATCCTCAATCCTCAATCCTCAATCCACAGGCGTCAATACTCAATCTACAATATTCAATCCTCAATCCTTAACCCTCAATCCACAATCCTCAACCTTCAATACTCAATACTCAATCTTCAATCCTCAATCCTCAATCCTCAATCCTCAATCCTCAATCCTCAATCCTCAATATTCAATCCTCAATACTCAATCTTCAATCCTCAATCCTCAATCCTCAATCCTCAATATTCGATCATCAATACTCAATCTTCAATCCTCATTCCTCAATCCCCAACTTTCAATCCTCAATCCTCAATCCTCAATCCTCAATCCTCAATCCTCAATCCACAATCCTCAACCTTCTATACTCAATAATCAATATCCAATCCTCAATCCTCACTCCGCAATCTTCAACCCTGAATCCTCAATCCTCAATACTCAATCCTCAATCTTCAATCCTCAATACTCAATCTTCAATCCTCAATCCCCAATCCTCAATCCTCAGTCCTCAATCTTCAACCCTCTACACTCAATCTTCAATCCTCAATCCTCAATCCTCAATCCTCAATCCTCAATCTTCTATCCTCATCGCTAATCTTCAATCAGCAATCCTCAATCCTCAATTCTCAGTCGTCAATCCTCAGTCATCAATCCTCAATCTTCAATACTCAATCGTCAATCCTTAGTCCTCAATCCTCAATCCTCAATCCTCGTTCCTCAAACCTCAATCCTCAACCCTCAGTCTTCATCCTCAATCCTCAAACCTCAATCCTCAATCCTCAATATTCAATCATCAATCCTCAAACCTCAATCTTCAATCCTCATTCTTCAATCCTAAATACCCAATCCTCAATCTTCAATCCTCAATCATCAATCCTCAATTCTCAATCCTCAATTCTTAATCCTCAGACCTCAAACTTCAATATTCAACCCTCAGACCTCGTCCTCAATCCACAACCCTCAATCCTCAGGCCTCAATATTCAATCATCAATATTCAATCCTCAATCCTCAATCTTCAATCCTCAATAATCAATCTCCAATCCTCAATCCTCAATCCTCGATCGTCAATCCTCAGGCATCAATACTCAATCTTCAATACTCAATCCTCAATCCTCAATCGTCAATCCTCAATCCTCAGACCTCAATCCTCAATCCTCAATATTCAATCATCAATACTCAATCTTCAATCCTCAATGGTCAATCCTCAATTCTCAATCCTCAATCCTCAGTCCTCAGCCGTCGAATCTCAATCCACGACGCTTAGCACTCATCCTCAATCCTCAGCCCCAATCCTCAATCCTCAAACCTAAATCCTCTGCCGCCAGCCCTCGTCCTCAATCATCAAACCTCAATCCTCAATCCTCAATATTCAGTCATCAATACTCAATCTTCAATCCTCAATCCTCAATCCTCAATCCTCAATCCTCAATCCTCAATCCTCAATATTCAATCATCAATACTCAATCTTCAACCCCCAATCTTCAATCCTCAATACTCAATCTTCAATCCTCAATCCTCAATCCTCAATCCTCAATCCTCAATCCTCAGGCATCAATACTCAATCTACAATATTCAATCCTCAATCCTTAATCCTCAATCCACAATCCTCAACCTTCAATACTCAATACTCAATCTTCAATCCTCAATCCTCAATCCTCAATCCTCAATCCTCAATCCGCAATATTCAGTCCTCAATACTCAATCTTCAATCATCAATCCTCAATCCTCATTTCTCAGTCGTCAATCCTCAGTCATCAATCCTCAATCTTCAATACTCAATCGTCAATCCTTAGTGCTCAATCCTCAATCCTCATTCTTCAATCCTAAATACCCAATCCTTAATCTGCAATCCTCAATCCTCAATCCTCAATTCTCAATCCTCAATCCTTAATCCTCAGACCTCAAACATCAATATTCAACCCTCAGTCCTCGTCCTCAATCCACAACACTCAATCCTCAGTCCTCAGTATTCAATCATAAATATTCAATCTTCAATCCTCAATCCTCAATCCACAATCCTCAATCCTCAATGCTCAATCCTCAATCCTCAGTATTCAATCATCAATACTCAATCTTCAACCCTCAATCTTCAATCCTCAATACTCAATCTTCAATCCTCAATCCTCAATCCTCAATCCTCAATCCTCAATCCTCAGGCATCAATACTCAATCTACAATATTCAATCCTCAATCCTTAATCCTCAATCCACAATCCTCAACCTTCAATACACAATACTCAATCTTCAATCCTCAATCCTCAATCCTCAATCCTCAATCCTCAATCCTCAATCCGCAATATTCAATCCTCAATACACAATCTTCAATACACAATCTTCAATCAGCAATCCTCAATCCTCAATTCTCAGTCGTCAATCCTCAGCCATCAATCCTCAATCTTCAATACTCAATCGTCAATCCTTAGTCCTCAATCCTCAATCCTCAATCCTCGTTCCTCAAACCTCAATCCTCAACCCTCAGTCTTCATCCTCAATCCTCAAACCTCAATCCTCAATCCTCAATATTCAATCATCAATCCTCAAACCTCAATCTTCAATCCTCATTCTTCAATCCTAAATGCCCAATCCTCAATCTTCAATCCTAAATCCTCAATCCTCAATTCTCAATCCTCAATCCTTAATCCTCAGACCTCAAACATCAATATTCAACCCACAGTCCTCGTCCTCAATCCACAATCCTCAATCCTCAGTCCTCAATATTCAATCATCAATATTCAATCTTCAATCCTCAATCCTCAATCCTCAATCCTCAATCCTCAATCCTCAATCTTCAACCCTGAATCCTCAATCCTGAATACTCAATCCTCAATCTTCAATCCTCAATACTCAATCTTGAATCCTCAATCCTTAATCCTCAATCCTCAATCCTCAATCTTCAATCCTCAACACTCAATCTTCAATCCTCAATCCTCAATCCTCAACCATCAATCCTCATTCTTCAATCTTCAATCCTCAATACTCAATCTTCAATCCTCAATCCTAAATCCTCAATCATCAATCCTCAATCTTCGATCCTCAACACTCAATCTTCAATCCTCAATCCTCAATCCGCAATCCTCAATCTTCAACCCTCAACACTCAATCTTCAATCCTCAATCCTCAATCCTCAATCCTCAATCCTCAATCTTCAACCTCATCACTAATCTTCAATCAGCAATCCTCAATCCTCAATTCTCAGTCGTCAATCCTCAGTCATCAATCCTCAATCTTCAATACTCAATCGTCAATCCTTAGTCCTCAATCCTCAATCCTCAATCCTCGTTCCTCAAACCTCAATCCTCAACCCTCAGTCTTCATCCTCAATCCTCAAACCTCAATCCTCAATCCTCAATATTCAATCATCAATCCTCAAACCTCAATCTTCAATCCTCATTCTTCAATCCTAAATACCCAATCCTCAATCTTCAATCCTCAATCCTCAATCCTCAATTCTCAATCCTCAATCCTTAATCCTCAGACCTTAAACATCAATATTCAACCCTCAGTCCTCGTCCTCAATCCACAACCCTCAATCCTCAGTCCTCAATATTCAATCATCAATATTCAATCTTCAATCCTCAATCCTCAATCCTCAATCCTCAATCCTCAATCCTCAATCTTCAATCCTGAATCCTCAATCCTGAATACTCAATCCTCAGTCTTCAATCCTCAATACTCAATCTTCAATCCTCAATCCTCAATCCTCAATCCTCAATCCTCAATCTTCAATCCTGAATCCTCAATCCTGAATACTCAATCCTCAATCTTCAATCCTCAATACTCAATCTTCAATCCTCAATCTTCAATCCTCAGCCCTCAATCCTCAATCCTCAATCCTCAATCTTCAATCCTCAACACTCAATCTTCAATCCTCAATCCTCAATCCTCAATCCTCGATCCTCATTCTTCCACCCTCAATACCCAATCCTCAATCTTCAATCCTCAATCCTCAATCCTCAATACTAATTCCTCAATCCACATTCTTCAATCCGCAATACCCAATCCTCAATTTCAATCCTCAATCCTCAATCCTCATTTCTCAATCCTCAATCCTCAACCCTCAGCCCTCATCCTCCATCCTCAATCCTCAATCCTCAATCCTCAATCTTCAATCCTCAATTCTCAATCTTCAGTCCTCGATCCTCAATCATCAATCCTCAATCCTCAATCCTCAGGCATCAATACTCAATCTTCAATGCTCAATCCTCAATCCTCAATCCTCAATCCTCATTCCTCAATCCTCAATACCCAATCATCAATCCTCAATCCTCAATCCTCAATCCTCAATGTTCAATCATCAATACTCAATCTTCAATCCCCAATCATCAATCCTCAATACTCAATCTTCAATCCTCAATCCTCAATCCTCAATCCTCAATCCTCAATCCACAGGCGTCAATACTCAATCTACAATATTCAATCCTCAATCCTTAATCCTCAATCCACAATCCTCAACCTTCAATACTCAATACTCAATCTTCAATCCTCAATCCTCAATCCTCAATCCTCAATCCTCAATCCTCAATCCTCAATATTCAATCCTCAATACTCAATCTTCAATCATCAATCCTCAATGCTCAATTCTCAGTCGTCAATCCTCAGTCACCAATCCTCAATCTTCAATACTCAATCGTCAATCCTTAGTACTCAACCCTCAATCCTCAATCCTCGTTCCTCAAACCTCAATCCTCAACCCTCAGTCTTCATCCTCAATCCTCAAACCTCAATCCTCAATCCTCAATATTCAATCATCAATACTCAATCTTCAATCCTCAATCCTCAAACCTCAATCCTCAATCCTCATTCTTCAATCCTAAATACCCAATCCTCAATCTTCAACCCTCAATCCTCAATACTCAATTCTCAATCCTCAATCCTTAATCCTCATTTCTCAATCCTCAATCCTCAACCCTCAGCCCTCATCCTCCATCCTCAGTACTCAATCCTCTATCCTCAATGTTCAATCATCAATACTCAATCTTCAATCCCCAATCATCAATCCTCAATACTCAATCTTCAATCCTCAATCCTCAATCCTCAATCCTCAATCCTCAATCCACAGGCGTCAATACTCAATCTACAATATTCAATCCTCAATCCTTAATCCTCAATCCACAATCCTCAACCTTCAATACTCAATACTCACTCTTCAATCCTCAATTCTCAATCCTCAATCCTCAATCCACAATCCTCAATATTCAATCCTCAATACTCAATCTTCAATCATCATCCTCAATCCTCAATTCTGAGTCGTCAATCCTCAGTCGTCAATCCTCAATATTCAATACTCAATCGTCAATCCTTAGTCCTCAATCCTCAATCCTCAATCCTCGTTCCTCAAACCTCAATCCTCAACCCTCAGTCTTCATCCTCAATCCTCAAACCTCAATCCTCAATCCTCAATATTCAGTCATCAATACTCAATCTTCAATCCTCAATCCTCAAACCTCAATCCTCAATCCTCATTCTTCAATCCTAAATACCCAATCCTCAATCTTCAATCCCCAATCCTCAATCCTCAATTCTCAATCCTCAATCCTTAATCCTCAGACCTCAAACATCAATATTCAACCCTCAGTCCTCGTCCTCAATCCACAACACTCAATCCTCAGTCCTCAATATTCAATCATCAATATTCAATCTTCAATCCTCACTCCTCAATCCTCAATTCTCAATCCTCAATCCTCAGTCCTCAGACCTCAAACCTCAATCCTCAACTCTCAGCCCCCATCCTCAATCCTCAATCCTCAATCTTCAATCCTCAATCCTCAATCCTCAAGCCTCAGTCCTCAATCCTCAATCCTCAATCCTCAGTCCTCAAACCTCAATCCTCAACACTCAATTCTCAATCCTCAATCTTCAATCCTCAATCCTCAATGCCCAATCCTCAATCTTCAATCCTCAATCCTCAATACTCAATTCTCAACCCTCAATCCTTAATCCTCAGACCTCAAACATCAATATTCAATACTCAGTCCTCGTCCACAATCCACAACCCTCAATCCTCAGTCCTCAATATTCAATCATCAATATTCAATCTTCAATCCTTAATACTCAATCCTCAATCCTCAATTCTGAATCCTCAATCTTCAATCCTCAATCCTCAATCCTCAATACTCAGTCCTCAATCTTCAATCCTGGATACCCACTCCTCAATCTTCAATCCTCAATCCTCAATCCTCAATCCTAATTCCTCAATCCTCATTCTTCAATCATCAATACCCAATCCTCAATTTCAATCCTCAATACTCAATCTTCAATCCTCATTCCTCAATCCTCAATCCTCAATCCTCAATCTTCAATCCTCAAACATCAATCCTCAATTCTCAATCCTCAATCCTCAGTCCTCAGTCGTCGAACCTCAATCCCCGACAATTAGCACTCATCCTCAATCCTCATTCCTCAATCCTCAATCCTCAAACCTAAATCCTCTACCGTCAGTCCTCCTCCTCAATCCTCAAACCTCAATCCTCAATCCTCAATATTCAATCATCAATACTCAATCTTCAATCCTCAATCCTCAATCCTCAGTCCTCAATCCTCAATCCTCAATCCTCAATATTCAATCATCAATACTCAATCTTCGAACCCACAATCTTCAGTCCTCAATACTCAATCTTCAATCCTCAATCCTCAATCCTCAATCTTCAATCCTCAATCCTCAATCCTCAATCCTCAATCCTCATTCATCAATCCTCAATACCCAATCCTCAATCTTCAGTCCTCAATCCTCAATCCTCAATCCTAATTCCTCAATCCTCATTCTTCAACCCTCAATACCCAATCCTCAATTTCTATCCTCAATCCTCAATCCTCATTTCTCAATCCTCAACCCTCAACCCTCAGCCCTCATCCTCCATCCTCAGTACTCAATCCTCTATCTTCAATCTTCAATCCTCAATACTCAATCTTCAATCCTCATTCCTCAATCCTCAATCCTCAATCCTCAATCTTCAATCCTCAAACACCAATCCTCAATTCTCAATCCTCAATCCTCAGTCCTCAGTCGTCGAACCTCAATCCCCGACCCTTAGCACTCATCCTCAATCCTCGTTCCTCAATCCTCAATCCTCAAACCTAAATCCTCTACCGTCAGTCCTCGTCCTCAATCCTCAAACCTCAATCCTCAATCCTCAATATTCAATCATCAATACTCAATCCTCAATCTTCAATCCTCAATACCCAATCTTCAATCCTCAATCCTCAATCCTCAATCCTCAATCCTCAATCTTCAATCCTCAACACTAATCTTCAATCCTCAATCCCCAATCCTCAATCCTCAATCCTCATTCTTCAATCCTCAATACCCAATCCTCAATCTTCAATCCTCAATCCTCAATCCTCAATCCTAATTCCTCAATCCTCATTCCTCAATCCTCAATACCCAATCCTCAATTTCAATCCTCAATACTCAATCTTCAATCATCAATCCTCAATCCTCAATTCTCAGTCGTCTATCCTCAGTCATCAATCCTCAACCTTCAATACTCAATCGTCAATCCTTAGTCCTCAATCCTCAATCCTCGATCCTCGTTCCTCAAACCTCAATCCTCAACCCTCAGTCTTCATCCTCAATCCTCAATCCTCAATCCTCAATCCTCAATATTCAATCATCAATACTCAATCTTCAATCCTCAATCCTCAATCCTCAATTCTCAATCCTCAATACTCAATCCTCAATCCTCAATCCTCAATCCTCAATCCTCAATCCTCAATCCTCAATCCTCAATCCTCAATCCTCAATCCGCAATATTCAATCCTCAATACTCAATCTTCAATCATCAATCCTCAATCCTCAATTCTCAGTCGTCAATCCTCAGTCATCAATCCTCAATTTTCAATACTCAATCGTCAATACTAAGTCCTCAATCCTCAATCCTCAATCATCTTTCCTCAAACCTCAATCCTCAACCCTCAGTCTTCATCCTCAACCCTCAAACCTCAATCCTCAATCCTCAATATTCAATCGTCAATACTCAATCTTCAATCCCCAATCCTCAAACCTCAATCCTCAATCCACATTCTTCAATCCTAAATACCCAATCCTCAATCTTCAATCCTCAATCCTCAATCCTCAATTCTCAATCCTCAATCCTTAATCCTCAGACCTCAAACATCAATATTCAACCCTCAGTCCTCGTCCTCAATCCACAACCCTCAATCCTCAGTCCTCAATATTCAATCATAAATATTCAATCTTCAATCCTCAATCCTCAATCCTCAATCCTCAATCCTCAATCCTCAGTCTTCAACCCTGAATCCTCAATACTCAATCCTCAATCTTCAATCCTCAATACTCAATCTTCAATCCTCAATCCTCAAGCGTCAACCCTCAATCCTCAATTTTCAATCCTCAACTGTCATTCTTCAATCCTCAATCCTCAATCCTCAATCCTCAATCCTCATTCATCAATCCTCAATACCCAATCCTCAATCTTCAGTCCTCAATCCTCAATCCTCAATCCTAATTCCTCAATCCTCATTCTTCAATCCTCAATACCCAATCCTCAATTTCTATCCTCAATCCTCAATCCTCATTTCTCAATCCTCAACCCTCAACCCTCAGCCATCATCCTCCATCCTCAGTACTCAATCCTCAGGCCTCAATATTCAATCATCAATATTCAATCCTCAATCCTCAATCTTCAATCCTCAATAATCAATCTCCAATCCTCAATCCTCAATCCTCGATCGTCAATCCTCAGGCATCAATACTCAATCTTCAATACTCAATCCTCAATCCTCAATCGTCAATCCTCAATCCTCAGACCTCAATCCTCAATCCTCAATATTCAATCATCAATACTCAATCTTCAATCCTCAATGGTCAATCCTCAATTCTCAATCCTCAATCCTCAGTCCTCAGCCGTCGAATCTCAATCCACGACGCTTAGCACTCATCCTCAATCCTCAGCCCCAATCCTCAATCCTCAAACCTAAATCCTCTGCCGCCAGTCCTCGTCCTCAATCATCAAACCTCAATCCTCAATCCTCAATATTCAGTCATCAATACTCAATCTTCAATCCTCAATCCTCAATCCTCAATCCTCAATCCTCAATCCTCAATCCTCAATATTCAATCATCAATACTCAATCTTCAACCCCCAATCTTCAATCCTCAATACTCAATCTTCAATCCTCAATCCTCAATCCTCAATCCTCAATCCTCAATCCTCAGGCATCAATACTCAATCTACACTATTCAATCCTCAATCCTTAATCCTCAATCCACAATCCTCAACCTTCAATACTCAATACTCAATCTTCAATCCTCAATCCTCAATCCTCAATCCTCAATCCTCAATCCGCAATATTCAGTCCTCAATACTCAATCTTCAATCATCAATCCTCAATCCTCATTTCTCAGTCGTCAATCCTCAGTCATCAATCCTCAATCTTCAATACTCATTCGTCAATCCTTAGTGCTCAATCCTCAATCCTCATTCTTCAATCCTAAATACCCAATCCTTAATCTGCAATCCTCAATCCTCAATCCTCAATTCTCAATCCTCAATCCTTAATCCTCAGACCTCAAACATCAATATTCAACCCTCAGTCCTCGTCCTCAATCCACAACACTCAATCCTCAGTCCTCAGTATTCAATCATAAATATTCAATCTTCAATCCTCAATCCTCAATCCACAATCCTCAATCCTCAATGCTCAATCCTCAATCCTCAGTATTCAATCATCAATACTCAATCTTCAACCCTCAATCTTCAATCCTCAATACTCAATCTTCAATCCTCAATCCTCAATCCTCAATCCTCAATCCTCAATCCTCAGGCATCAATACTCAATCTACAATATTCAATCCTCAATCCTTAATCCTCAATCCACAATCCTCAACCTTCAATACACAATACTCAATCTTCAATCCTCAATCCTCAATCCTCAATCCTCAATCCTCAATCCTCAATCCGCAATATTCAATCCTCAATACACAATCTTCAATACACAATCTTCAATCAGCAATCCTCAATCCTCAATTCTCAGTCGTCAATCCTCAGCCATCAATCCTCAATCTTCAATACTCAATCGTCAATCCTTAGTCCTCAATCCTCAATCCTCAATCCTCGTTCCTCAAACCTCAATCCTCAACCCTCAGTCTTCATCCTCAATCCTCAAACCTCAATCCTCAATCCTCAATATTCAATCATCAATCCTCAAACCTCAATCTTCAATCCTCATTCTTCAATCCTAAATGCCCAATCCTCAATCTTCAATCCTAAATCCTCAATCCTCAATTCTCAATCCTCAATCCTTAATCCTCAGACCTCAAACATCAATATTCAACCCACAGTCCTCGTCCTCAATCCACAATCCTCAATCCTCAGTCCTCAATATTCAATCATCAATATTCAATCTTCAATCCTCAATCCTCAATCCTCAATCCTCAATCCTCAATCCTCAATCTTCAACCCTGAATCCTCAATCCTGAATACTCAATCCTCAATCTTCAATCCTCAATACTCAATCTTGAATCCTCAATCCTTAATCCTCAATCCTCAATCCTCAATCTTCAATCCTCAACACTCAATCTTCAATCCTCAATCCTCAATCCTCAACCATCAATCCTCATTCTTCAATCTTCAATCCTCAATACTCAATCTTCAATCCTCAATCCTAAATCCTCAATCATCAATCCTCAATCTTCGATCCTCAACACTCAATCTTCAATCCTCAATCCTCAATCCGCAATCCTCAATCTTCAACCCTCAACACTCAATCTTCAATCCTCAATCCTCAATCCTCAATCCTCAATCCTCAATCTTCAACCTCATCACTAATCTTCAATCAGCAATCCTCAATCCTCAATTCTCAGTCGTCAATCCTCAGTCATCAATCCTCAATCTTCAATACTCAATCGTCAATCCTTAGTCCTCAATCCTCAATCCTCAATCCTCGTTCCTCAAACCTCAATCCTCAACCCTCAGTCTTCATCCTCAATCCTCAAACCTCAATCCTCAATCCTCAATATTCAATCATCAATCCTCAAACCTCAATCTTCAATCCTCATTCTTCAATCCTAAATACCCAATCCTCAATCTTCAATCCTCAATCCTCAATCCTCAATTCTCAATCCTCAATCCTTAATCCTCAGACCTTAAACATCAATATTCAACCCTCAGTCCTCGTCCTCAATCCACAACCCTCAATCCTCAGTCCTCAATATTCAATCATCAATATTCAATCTTCAATCCTCAATCCTCAATCCTCAATCCTCAATCCTCAATCCTCAATCTTCAATCCTGAATCCTCAATCCTGAATACTCAATCCTCAGTCTTCAATCCTCAATACTCAATCTTCAATCCTCAATCCTCAATCCTCAATCCTCAATCCTCAATCTTCAATCCTGAATCCTCAATCCTGAATACTCAATCCTCAATCTTCAATCCTCAATACTCAATCTTCAATCCTCAATCTTCAATCCTCAGCCCTCAATCCTCAATCCTCAATCCTCAATCTTCAATCCTCAACACTCAATCTTCAATCCTCAATCCTCAATCCTCAATCCTCGATCCTCATTCTTCCACCCTCAATACCCAATCCTCAATCTTCAATCCTCAATCCTCAATCCTCAATACTAATTCCTCAATCCACATTCTTCAATCCGCAATACCCAATCCTCAATTTCAATCCTCAATCCTCAATCCTCATTTCTCAATCCTCAATCCTCAACCCTCAGCCCTCATCCTCCATCCTCAATCCTCAATCCTCAATCCTCAATCTTCAATCCTCAATTCTCAATCTTCAGTCCTCGATCCTCAATCATCAATCCTCAATCCTCAATCCTCAGGCATCAATACTCAATCTTCAATGCTCAATCCTCAATCCTCAATCCTCAATCCTCATTCCTCAATCCTCAATACCCAATCATCAATCCTCAATCCTCAATCCTCAATCCTCAATGTTCAATCATCAATACTCAATCTTCAATCCCCAATCATCAATCCTCAATACTCAATCTTCAATCCTCAATCCTCAATCCTCAATCCTCAATCCTCAATCCACAGGCGTCAATACTCAATCTACAATATTCAATCCTCAATCCTTAATCCTCAATCCACAATCCTCAACCTTCAATACTCAATACTCAATCTTCAATCCTCAATCCTCAATCCTCAATCCTCAATCCTCAATCCTCAATCCTCAATATTCAATCCTCAATACTCAATCTTCAATCATCAATCCTCAATGCTCAATTCTCAGTCGTCAATCCTCAGTCACCAATCCTCAATCTTCAATACTCAATCGTCAATCCTTAGTACTCAACCCTCAATCCTCAATCCTCGTTCCTCAAACCTCAATCCTCAACCCTCAGTCTTCATCCTCAATCCTCAAACCTCAATCCTCAATCCTCAATATTCAATCATCAATACTCAATCTTCAATCCTCAATCCTCAAACCTCAATCCTCAATCCTCATTCTTCAATCCTAAATACCCAATCCTCAATCTTCAACCCTCAATCCTCAATACTCAATTCTCAATCCTCAATCCTTAATCCTCATTTCTCAATCCTCAATCCTCAACCCTCAGCCCTCATCCTCCATCCTCAGTACTCAATCCTCTATCCTCAATGTTCAATCATCAATACTCAATCTTCAATCCCCAATCATCAATCCTCAATACTCAATCTTCAATCCTCAATCCTCAATCCTCAATCCTCAATCCTCAATCCACAGGCGTCAATACTCAATCTACAATATTCAATCCTCAATCCTTAATCCTCAATCCACAATCCTCAACCTTCAATACTCAATACTCACTCTTCAATCCTCAATTCTCAATCCTCAATCCTCAATCCACAATCCTCAATATTCAATCCTCAATACTCAATCTTCAATCATCATCCTCAATCCTCAATTCTGAGTCGTCAATCCTCAGTCGTCAATCCTCAATATTCAATACTCAATCGTCAATCCTTAGTCCTCAATCCTCAATCCTCAATCCTCGTTCCTCAAACCTCAATCCTCAACCCTCAGTCTTCATCCTCAATCCTCAAACCTCAATCCTCAATCCTCAATATTCAGTCATCAATACTCAATCTTCAATCCTCAATCCTCAAACCTCAATCCTCAATCCTCATTCTTCAATCCTAAATACCCAATCCTCAATCTTCAATCCCCAATCCTCAATCCTCAATTCTCAATCCTCAATCCTTAATCCTCAGACCTCAAACATCAATATTCAACCCTCAGTCCTCGTCCTCAATCCACAACACTCAATCCTCAGTCCTCAATATTCAATCATCAATATTCAATCTTCAATCCTCACTCCTCAATCCTCAATTCTCAATCCTCAATCCTCAGTCCTCAGACCTCAAACCTCAATCCTCAACTCTCAGCCCCCATCCTCAATCCTCAATCCTCAATCTTCAATCCTCAATCCTCAATCCTCAAGCCTCAGTCCTCAATCCTCAATCCTCAATCCTCAGTCCTCAAACCTCAATCCTCAACACTCAATTCTCAATCCTCAATCTTCAATCCTCAATCCTCAATGCCCAATCCTCAATCTTCAATCCTCAATCCTCAATACTCAATTCTCAACCCTCAATCCTTAATCCTCAGACCTCAAACATCAATATTCAATACTCAGTCCTCGTCCACAATCCACAACCCTCAATCCTCAGTCCTCAATATTCAATCATCAATATTCAATCTTCAATCCTTAATACTCAATCCTCAATCCTCAATTCTGAATCCTCAATCTTCAATCCTCAATCCTCAATCCTCAATACTCAGTCCTCAATCTTCAATCCTGGATACCCACTCCTCAATCTTCAATCCTCAATCCTCAATCCTCAATCCTAATTCCTCAATCCTCATTCTTCAATCATCAATACCCAATCCTCAATTTCAATCCTCAATACTCAATCTTCAATCCTCATTCCTCAATCCTCAATCCTCAATCCTCAATCTTCAATCCTCAAACATCAATCCTCAATTCTCAATCCTCAATCCTCAGTCCTCAGTCGTCGAACCTCAATCCCCGACAATTAGCACTCATCCTCAATCCTCATTCCTCAATCCTCAATCCTCAAACCTAAATCCTCTACCGTCAGTCCTCCTCCTCAATCCTCAAACCTCAATCCTCAATCCTCAATATTCAATCATCAATACTCAATCTTCAATCCTCAATCCTCAATCCTCAGTCCTCAATCCTCAATCCTCAATCCTCAATATTCAATCATCAATACTCAATCTTCGAACCCACAATCTTCAGTCCTCAATACTCAATCTTCAATCCTCAATCCTCAATCCTCAATCTTCAATCCTCAATCCTCAATCCTCAATCCTCAATCCTCATTCATCAATCCTCAATACCCAATCCTCAATCTTCAGTCCTCAATCCTCAATCCTCAATCCTAATTCCTCAATCCTCATTCTTCAACCCTCAATACCCAATCCTCAATTTCTATCCTCAATCCTCAATCCTCATTTCTCAATCCTCAACCCTCAACCCTCAGCCCTCATCCTCCATCCTCAGTACTCAATCCTCTATCTTCAATCTTCAATCCTCAATACTCAATCTTCAATCCTCATTCCTCAATCCTCAATCCTCAATCCTCAATCTTCAATCCTCAAACACCAATCCTCAATTCTCAATCCTCAATCCTCAGTCCTCAGTCGTCGAACCTCAATCCCCGACCCTTAGCACTCATCCTCAATCCTCGTTCCTCAATCCTCAATCCTCAAACCTAAATCCTCTACCGTCAGTCCTCGTCCTCAATCCTCAAACCTCAATCCTCAATCCTCAATATTCAATCATCAATACTCAATCCTCAATCTTCAATCCTCAATACCCAATCTTCAATCCTCAATCCTCAATCCTCAATCCTCAATCCTCAATCTTCAATCCTCAACACTAATCTTCAATCCTCAATCCCCAATCCTCAATCCTCAATCCTCATTCTTCAATCCTCAATACCCAATCCTCAATCTTCAATCCTCAATCCTCAATCCTCAATCCTAATTCCTCAATCCTCATTCCTCAATCCTCAATACCCAATCCTCAATTTCAATCCTCAATACTCAATCTTCAATCATCAATCCTCAATCCTCAATTCTCAGTCGTCTATCCTCAGTCATCAATCCTCAACCTTCAATACTCAATCGTCAATCCTTAGTCCTCAATCCTCAATCCTCGATCCTCGTTCCTCAAACCTCAATCCTCAACCCTCAGTCTTCATCCTCAATCCTCAATCCTCAATCCTCAATCCTCAATATTCAATCATCAATACTCAATCTTCAATCCTCAATCCTCAATCCTCAATTCTCAATCCTCAATACTCAATCCTCAATCCTCAATCCTCAATCCTCAATCCTCAATCCTCAATCCTCAATCCTCAATCCTCAATCCTCAATCCGCAATATTCAATCCTCAATACTCAATCTTCAATCATCAATCCTCAATCCTCAATTCTCAGTCGTCAATCCTCAGTCATCAATCCTCAATTTTCAATACTCAATCGTCAATACTAAGTCCTCAATCCTCAATCCTCAATCATCTTTCCTCAAACCTCAATCCTCAACCCTCAGTCTTCATCCTCAACCCTCAAACCTCAATCCTCAATCCTCAATATTCAATCGTCAATACTCAATCTTCAATCCCCAATCCTCAAACCTCAATCCTCAATCCACATTCTTCAATCCTAAATACCCAATCCTCAATCTTCAATCCTCAATCCTCAATCCTCAATTCTCAATCCTCAATCCTTAATCCTCAGACCTCAAACATCAATATTCAACCCTCAGTCCTCGTCCTCAATCCACAACCCTCAATCCTCAGTCCTCAATATTCAATCATAAATATTCAATCTTCAATCCTCAATCCTCAATCCTCAATCCTCAATCCTCAATCCTCAGTCTTCAACCCTGAATCCTCAATACTCAATCCTCAATCTTCAATCCTCAATACTCAATCTTCAATCCTCAATCCTCAAGCGTCAACCCTCAATCCTCAATTTTCAATCCTCAACTGTCATTCTTCAATCCTCAATCCTCAATCCTCAATCCTCAATCCTCATTCATCAATCCTCAATACCCAATCCTCAATCTTCAGTCCTCAATCCTCAATCCTCAATCCTAATTCCTCAATCCTCATTCTTCAATCCTCAATACCCAATCCTCAATTTCTATCCTCAATCCTCAATCCTCATTTCTCAATCCTCAACCCTCAACCCTCAGCCATCATCCTCCATCCTCAGTACTCAATCCTCTATCCTCAATCTTCAATCCTCAATACTCAATCTTCAATCCTCATTCCTCAATCCTCAATCCTCAATCCTCAATCTTCAATCCTCAAACATCAATCCTCAATTCTCAATCCTCAATCCTCAGTCCACAGTCGTCGAACCTCAATCCCCGACCCTTAGCACTCATCCTCAATCCTCGTTCCTCAATCCTCAATCCTCAAACCTAAATCCTCTACCGTCAGTCCTCGTCCTCAATCCTCAAACCTCAATCCTCAATCCTCAATATTCAATCATCAATACTCAATCCTCAATCTTCAATCCTCAATACCCAATCTTCAATCCTCAATCCTCAATCCTCAATCCTCAATCCTCAATCTTCAATCCTCAACACTAATCTTCAATCCTCAATCCCCAATCCTCAATCCTCAATCCTCATTCTTCAATCCTCAATACCCAATCCTCAATCTTCAATCCTCAATCCTCAATCCTCAATCCTAATTCCTCAATTCTCATTCTTCAATCCTCAATACCCAATCCTCAATTTCAATCCTCAATCCTCAATCCTCATTTCTCAATCCTCAATCTTCAACCCTCAGCCCTCATCCTCCATCCTCAGTACTCAATCCTCTATCCTCAACCTTCAATCCTCAATACTCAATCTTCGATCCTCATTCCTCAATCCTCAATCCGCAATCCTCAATCTTCAATCGCCAATACTCAATCTGCAATCCCCAATACTCAAACCTCAATCCTCAATCCTCATTACTGAATCCTCAATACTCAATCCTCAATCTTCAATCCTCAATACCCAATCTTCAATCCTCAATCCTCAATCCTCAATACTCAATCCTCAATCCTCATTCTTCAATCCTCAATACCCAATCCTCAATCTTCAATCCTCAATCCTCAATCCTCAATCCCAATTCCTCAATCCTCATCCTTCAATCCTCAATACCCAATCCTCAATACCCAATCCTCAATTTCAATCCTCAATCCTCAATCCTCATTTCTCAATCCTCAATCCTCAACCCTCAGCCCTCATCCTCCATCGTCGGTACTCAATTCTCTATCCTCAATCTTCAATCCTCAATACCCTATCTTCAATCCTCATTCCTCAATCCTCAATCCTCAATCCTCAATCTTCAATCCTCAATACTCAATCTGCAATCCTCAATCCTCAAACCTCATTCCTCAATCCTCATTCCTCAATCCTCAATACCCAATCCTCAATCCTCAATCCTCAATCCTCAATCCTCAATCCTCAATCTTCAACCCTATATCCTCAATCCTCAATACTCAATCCTCAATCTTCAATCCTCAATACTCAATCTTCAATCCTCAATCCTCAATCCTCAATCCTCAATATTCGATCATCAATACTCAATCTTCAATCCTCATTCCTCAATCCCCAATTTTCAATCCTCAATCCTCAATACTCAATCCTCAATCCTCAATCCTCAATCCACAATCCTCAACCTTCTATACTCAATAATCAATATGAAATCCTCAATCCTCACTCCGCAATCTTCAACCCTGAATCCTCAATCCTCAATACTCAATCCTCAATCTTCAATCCACAATACTCAATCTTCAATCCTCAATCCCCAATCCTCAATCCTCAGTCCTCAATCTTCAACCCTCAACACTCAATCTTCAATCCTCAATCCTCAATCCTCAATCCTCAACCCTCAGTCTTCATCCTCAATCCTCAAACCTCAATTCTCAATCCTCAATATTCAATCATCAATCCTCAAACCTCAATCTTCAATCCTCATTCTTCAATCCTAAATACGCAATCCTCAATCTTCAATCCTCAATCCTCAATCCTCAATTCTCAATCCTCAATTCTTAATCCTCAGACCTCAAACTTCAATATTCAACCCTCAGACCTCGTCCTCAATCCACAACCCTCAATCCTCAGTCCTCAATATTCAATCATCAATATTCAATCCTCAATCCTCAATCCTCAATCCTCAATCCTCAATCCTCAATCCTCAATCTTCAACCCTGAATCCTCAATCCTGAATACTCAATCCTCAATCTTCAATCCTCAATACTCAATCTTCAATCCTCAATCCTCAATCCTCAATCCTCAATCTTCAATCTTCAATCCTCAACACTCAATCTTCAATCTTCAATCCTCAATAATCAATATCCGATCCTAGATCCTCAATCCCCAATCTTCAATCGTTAATCCTCAATCTTCAGTCCTCAATCCACAGTCATCAATCTTCAATCCTCAATCCTCAACCATCAATCCTCATTCCTCAAACCTAAATCCTGAACCCTCAGTCCTCATCCTCAATTCTCAATTCTCAATCCTCAATCCTCAATCCTCAATCTTCAATCCTCAATAATCAATATCCGATCCTAGATCCTCAATCCCCAATCTTCAATCGTTAATCCTCAATCTTCAGTCCTCAATCCACAGTCATCAATCTTCAATCCTCAATCCTCAATCCTCAATCCTCAATGTTCAATCCGCAATACCCAATCCTCAATCTTCAATCCTCAATCCTCAATCCTCAATCCTCAATTCTCAATACTCAGTCCTCAATTCTCAGTCCTCAAACCTCAATCCTGAATCCAAAATCCTGAATCCCCAATCTTCAGAACTCAGTCCTCAACAATCAGTCGTCAATTCTCCGTGCTCAATAGAATATCATCAATTCACACATTTCAATACTCAATACTCAATCTGCAATCTTCAAATCTCTATCCACAAACATCAATTCTCATCACTCAACCCTCAACACTCAGTCCCCAATCCTCAATCTTCAATCCTCAATCCTCAATCCTCAATTCTCAATCCTCAATCCTCAGTCCTCAGACCTCAAACCTCAATCCTCAACTCTCATCCCTCATCCTCAATCCTCAATCCTCAATCTTCAATCCTCAATCCTCAATCCTCAACCCTCAGTCCTCATACTCAATTCTCAATTCTCAATACTCAATCCTCAATCCTCAATCTTCAATCCTCAATAATCAACCTCCAATCCTAGATCCTCAATCCCCAATCTTCAATCCTTAATCCTCAATCTTCAATCCTTAATTCTCAATCGTCAATCTTCAATCCTCAATACTCAATCTTCAATCCTCAACCCTCAGTCCTCAATCCTCAATCCTTAATCCTCAATCGTCAATCTTCAATCCTCAATACTCAATCTTCAATACTCAATCCTCAATCTTCAATCCTCAATCCTCAATCCTCAATTCTCAATCCTCAATCCTCAGTCCTCTGTCCTCAAACCTCAATCCTCTACCCTCAGCCCTCATCCTCCATCCTCAATCCTCAATCATCAATCCGCAATCTTATATCCTCAATATTCAATCTTCAATCCTCAATCCTCAATCCTTAATCCTCAATCCTCAATCCTCAATCCTCAGTACTCAATCCTCAATCCTCAACCTTCAATCCTCAATACTCAATCTTCAATCCTCAATCCTCAATCCTCAATCCTCAATCCTCAATCTTCAATCCTCAATCCTCAATCCTCAATCTTCAATCCTCAATACTCAATTTGCAATCCTCAATCCTCAAACCTCAATCCTCAATCCTCATTCCTCAATCCTCAATGCCCAATCCTCAATCTTCAATCCTCAATCCTCAATCCTCAATCCTCAATTCTGAATCCTCAACCTTCAATCCTCAATCCTCATTCCTCAATACTCAATCCTCAATCCTCAATCTTCAATCCTGAATACCCACTCCTCAATCTTCAATCCTCAATCCTCAATCCTCAATCCTAATTCCTCAATCCTCATTCTTCAATCATCAATACCCAATCCTCAATTTCAATCCTCAATGCTCAATCCTCAATTGTCAACCCTCAATCCTCAGTCCTAAGTCCTGAAACCGCAATCCTCAACCCTCAGTCCTCATCCTCCATCCTCAATCCTCAATCCTCAACCCTCAACCTTCAATCCTCAATTCTCAGTCTTCAATCCTCGATCCTGAATCATCAATACTCAATCCTCAATCCTCAGGCATCAATACTCAATATTCAATATTCAATCCTCAATCCTCAATCCTCAATCCTCAATCCTCAAACCTCAATCCTCATTCCTCAAACTTCAATCCTCAACCCTCAGTTCTCATACTCAATTCTCAATTCTCAATCCTCAATCCTCAATCCTCAAACTTCAGTCCTCAATAATCAATCTCCAATTCTAGATACTCAATCCCTAATCTTCAATCCTTAATCATCAATCTTCAATCCTTAATCTTCAATCGTCAATCTTCAGTCCTCAATCCTCAATGCCCAATCCTCAATCTTCAATCCTCAATCCTCAATACTCAATTCTCAACCCTCAATCCTTAATCCTCAGACCTCAAACATCAATATTCAACCCTCAGTCCTCGTCCACAATCCACAACCCTCAATCCTCAGTCCTCAATATACAATCATCAATATTCAATCTTCAATCCTTAATCCTCAATTCTCAATCCTCAATTCTGAATCCTCAATCTTCAATCCTCAATCCTCAATCCTCAATACTCAATCCTCAATCTTCAATCCTCAATTCTCAATCTTCAATCCTCATTCCTCAATCCTGAATCCTCAATGCTCAATCTTCAATCCTCAATACTCAATCTGCAATCCTCAATCCTCAAACCTCAATCCTTAATCCTCATTCCTCAATCCTCAACACCCAATCCTCAATCTTCAATCCTCAATCCTCAATCCTCAATTCTCAATCCTCAATCCTTAATCCTCAGACCTCAAACATCAATATTCAACCCTCAGTCCTCGTCCTCAATCCACAACCCTCAATCCTCAGTCCTCAATATTCAATCATCAATATTCAATCTTCAATCCTCAATCCTCAATCCTCAATCCTCAATATTCAATCATCAATCCTCAAACCTCAATCTTCAATCCTCATTCTTCAATCCTAAATACGCAATCCTCAATCTTCAATCCTCAATCCTCAATCCTCAATTCTCAATCCTCAATTCTTAATCCTCAGACCTCAAACTTCAATATTCAACCCTCAGACCTCGTCCTCAATCCACAACCCTCAATCCTCAGTCCTCAATATTCAATCATCAATATTCAATCCTCAATCCTCAATCCTCAATCCTCAATCCTCAATCCTCAATCCTCAATCTTCAACCCTGAATCCTCAATCCTGAATACTCAATCCTCAATCTTCAATCCTCAATACTCAATCTTCAAACCTCAATCCTCAATCCTCAATCCTCAATCTTCAATCTTCAATCCTCAACACTCAATCTTCAATCTTCAATCCTCAATAATCAATATCCGATCCTAGATCCTCAATCCCCAATCTTCAATCGTTAATCCTCAATCTTCAGTCCTCAATCCACAGTCATCAATCTTCAATCCTCAATCCTCAACCATCAATCCTCATTCCTCAAACCTAAATCCTGAACCCTCAGTCCTCATCCTCAATTCTCAATTCTCAATCCTCAATCCTCAATCCTCAATCTTCAATCCTCAATAATCAATATCCGATCCTAGATCCTCAATCCCCAATCTTCAATCGTTAATCCTCAATCTTCAGTCCTCAATCCACAGTCATCAATCTTCAATCCTCAATCCTCAATCCTCAATCCTCAATGTTCAATCCGCAATACCCAATCCTCAATCTTCAATCCTCAATCCTCAATCCTCAATCCTCAATTCTCAATGCTCAGTCCTCAATTCTCAGTCCTCAAACCTCAATCCTGAATCCAAAATCCTGAATCCCCAATCTTCAGAACTCAGTCCTCAACAATCAGTCGTCAATTCTCCGTGCTCAATAGAATATCATCAATTCACACATTTCAATACTCAATACTCAATCTGCAATCTTCAAATCTCTATCCACAAACATCAATTCTCATCACTCAACCCTCAACACTCAGTCCCCAATCCTCAATCTTCAATCCTCAATCCTCAATCCTCAATTCTCAATCCTCAATCCTCAGTCCTCAGACCTCAAACCTCAATCCTCAACTCTCATCCCTCATCCTCAATCCTCAATCCTCAATCTTCAATCCTCAATCCTCAATCCTCAACCCTCAGTCCTCATACTCAATTCTCAATTCTCAATACTCAATCCTCAATCCTCAATCTTCAATCCTCAATAATCAACCTCCAATCCTAGATCCTCAATCCCCAATCTTCAATCCTTAATCCTCAATCTTCAATCCTTAATTCTCAATCGTCAATCTTCAATCCTCAATACTCAATCTTCAATCCTCAACCCTCAGTCCTCAATCCTCAATCCTTAATCCTCAATCGTCAATCTTCAATCCTCAATACTCAATCTTCAATACTCAATCCTCAATCTTCAATCCTCAATCCTCAATCCTCAATTCTCAATCCTCAATCCTCAGTCCTCTGTCCTCAAACCTCAATCCTCTACCCTCAGCCCTCATCCTCCATCCTCAATCCTCAATCATCAATCCGCAATCTTATATCCTCAATATTCAATCTTCAATCCTCAATCCTCAATCCTTAATCCTCAATCCTCAATCCTCAATCCTCAGTACTCAATCCTCAATCCTCAACCTTCAATCCTCAATACTCAATCTTCAATCCTCAATCCTCAATCCTCAATCCTCAATCCTCAATCTTCAATCCTCAATCCTCAATCCTCAATCTTCAATCCTCAATACTCAATTTGCAATCCTCAATCCTCAAACCTCAATCCTCAATCCTCATTCCTCAATCCTCAATGCCCAATCCTCAATCTTCAATCCTCAATCCTCAATCCTCAATCCTCAATTCTGAATCCTCAACCTTCAATCCTCAATCCTCATTCCTCAATACTCAATCCTCAATCCTCAATCTTCAATCCTGAATACCCACTCCTCAATCTTCAATCCTCAATCCTCAATCCTCAATCCTAATTCCTCAATCCTCATTCTTCAATCATCAATACCCAATCCTCAATTTCAATCCTCAATGCTCAATCCTCAATTGTCAACCCTCAATCCTCAGTCCTAAGTCCTGAAACCGCAATCCTCAACCCTCAGTCCTCATCCTCCATCCTCAATCCTCAATCCTCAACCCTCAACCTTCAATCCTCAATTCTCAGTCTTCAATCCTCGATCCTGAATCATCAATACTCAATCCTCAATCCTCAGGCATCAATACTCAATATTCAATACTCAATCCTCAATCCTCAATCCTCAATCCTCAATCCTCAAACCTCAATCCTCATTCCTCAAACTTCAATCCTCAACCCTCAGTTCTCATACTCAATTCTCAATTCTCAATCCTCAATCCTCAATCCTCAAACTTCAGTCCTCAATAATCAATCTCCAATTCTAGATACTCAATCCCTAATCTTCAATCCTTAATCATCAATCTTCAATCCTTAATCCTCAATCGTCAATCTTCAGTCCTCAATCCTCAATGCCCAATCCTCAATCTTCAATCCTCAATCCTCAATACTCAATTCTCAACCCTCAATCCTTAATCCTCAGACCTCAAACATCAATATTCAACCCTCAGTCCTCGTCCACAATCCACAACCCTCAATCCTCAGTCCTCAATATACAATCATCAATATTCAATCTTCAATCCTTAATCCTCAATTCTCAATCCTCAATTCTGAATCCTCAATCTTCAATCCTCAATCCTCAATCCTCAATACTCAATCCTCAATCTTCAATCCTCAATTCTCAGTCTTCAATCCTCATTCCTCAATCCTGAATCCTCAATGCTCAATCTTCAATCCTCAATACTCAATCTGCAATCCTCAATCCTCAAACCTCAATCCTTAATCCTCATTCCTCAATCCTCAACACCCAATCCTCAATCTTCAATCCTCAATCCTCAATCCTCAATTCTCAATCCTCAATCCTTAATCCTCAGACCTCAAACATCAATATTCAACCCTCAGTCCTCGTCCTCAATCCACAACCCTCAATCCTCAGTCCTCAATATTCAATCATCAATATTCAATCTTCAATCCTCAATCCTCAATCCTCAATCCTCAATCCTCAATCCTCAATCCTCAGGCATCAATATTCAATCTACAATATTCAATCCTCAATACTTAATCCTCAATCCACAATCCTCAACCTTCAATACTCAATACTCAATCTTCAATCCTCAATCCTCAATCCTCAATCCTCAATCCTCGATCCTCAATCCTCAATTTTCAACCCTGAATCCTCAATCCTCAATACTCAATCCTCAATCTTCAATCCTCAATACCCAATCTTCAATCCTCAATCCTCAATCCTCAATCCTCAATTCTCAATCCTCAATCCTTAATCCTCAGACCTCAAACATCAATATTCAACCCTCAGTCCTCGTCCTCAATCCACAACCCTCAATCCTCAGTCCTCAATATTCAATCATCAATATTCAATCTTCAATCCTCAATCCTCAATCCTCAATCCTCAATCCTCAATCCTCAATCCTCAATCCTCAATCCTCAGGCATCAATATTCAATCTACAATATTCAATCCTCAATACTTAATCCTCAATCCACAATCCTCAACCTTCAATACACAATACTCAATCTTCAATCCTCAATCCTCAATCCTCAATCCTCAATCCTCGATCCTCAATCCTCAATTTTCAACCCTGAATCCTCAATCCTCAATACTCAATCCTCAATCTTCAATCCTCAATACCCAATCTTCAATCCTCAATCCTCAATCCTCAATCCTCAATCCTCAATCTTCAATCCTCAACACTAATCTTCAATCCTCAATCCCCAATCCTCAATCCTCAATCCTCATTCTTCAATCCACAAAACCCAATCCTCAATCTTCAATCCACAATCCTCAATCCTCAATCCTAATTCCTCAATCCTCATTCTTCAATCCTCAATACCCAATCCTCAATTTCAATCCTCAATCCTCAATCCTCATTTCTCAATCCTCAATCTTCAACCCTCAGCCCTCATCCTCCATCCTCAGTACTCAATCCTCTATCCTCAATATTCAATCCTCAATACTCAATCTTCGATCCTCATTCCTCAATCCTCAATCCTCAATCCTCAATCTTCAATCGCCAATACTCAATCTGCAATCCCCAATACTCAAACCTCAATCCTCAATCCTCATTACTCAATCCTCAATACCCAATCCTCAATCCTCAATCCTCAATCCTCAATCCTCAATATTCAATCATCAATACTCAATCTTGAATACTCAATCTTCAATCCTCAATACTCAACCTTCAATCCTCAATACTCAACCTTCAATCCTCAATCCTCAATCCTCAATCCTCAATCCTCAATCCTCAATCCTCAGGCATCAATACTCAATCTACAATATTCAATCCACAATCCTCAATCCTCAATCCTCAGGCATCAATACTCAATCTACAATATTCAATCCGCAATCCTCAATCCTCAATCCACAATCCTCAACCTTCAATACTCAATACTCAATCTTCAATCCTCAATCCTCAATCCTCAATCCTCAATCCTCAATACTCAATCCTCAATATTCAATCCTCAATACTCAATCTTCAATCATCAATCCTCAATCCTCAATTCTCAGTCGTCTATCCTCAGTCATCAATCCTCAATCTTCAATACTCAATCGTCAATCCTTAGTCCTCAATCCTCAATCCTCGATCCTCGTTCCTCAAACCTCAATCCTCAACCCTCAGTCTTCATCCTCAATCCTCAAACCTCAATCCTCAACCCTCAATATTCAATCATCAATACTCAATCTTCAATCCTCAATCCTCAAACCTCAATCCTCAATCCTCATTCTTCAATACTAAACAACCAATCCTCAATCCTCAATCCTCAATCCTCAATCCTCAATCGTCAACCCTCAATCCTCAATTTTCAATCCTCAACACTCAATCTTCAATCCTCAATCCTCAATCCTCAATCCTCAATCCTCATTCATCAATCCTCAATACCCAATCCTCAATCTTCAGTCCTCAATCCTCAATCCTCAATCCTAATTCCTCAATCCTCATTCTTCAACCCTCAATACCCAATCCTCAATTTCTATCCTCAATCCTCAATCCTCATTTCTCAATCCTCAACCCTCAACCCTCAGCCCTCATCCTCCATCCTCAGTACTCAATCCTCTATCTTCAATCTTCAATCCTCAATACTCAATCTTCAATCCTCATTCCTCAATCCTCAATCCTCAATCCTCAATCTTCAATCCTCAAACACCAATCCTCAATTCTCAATCCTCAATCCTCAGTCCTCAGTCGTCGAACCTCAATCCCCGACCCTTAGCACTCATCCTCAATCCTCGTTCCTCAATCCTCAATCCTCAAACCTAAATCCTCTACCGTCAGTCCTCGTCCTCAATCCTCAAACCTCAATCCTCAATCCTCAATATTCAATCATCAATACTCAATCCTCAATCTTCAATCCTCAATACCCAATCTTCAATCCTCAATCCTCAATCCTCAATCCTCAATCCTCAATCTTCAATCCTCAACACTAATCTTCAATCCTCAATCCCCAATCCTCAATCCTCAATCCTCATTCTTCAATCCTCAATACCCAATCCTCAATCTTCAATCCTCAATCCTCAATCCTCAATCCTAATTCCTCAATCCTCATTCTTCAATCCTCAATACCCAATCCTCAATTTCAATCCTCAATCCTCAATCCTCATTTCTCAATCCTCAATCTTCAACCCTCAGCCCTCATCCTCCATCCTCAGTACTCAATCCTCTATCCTCAATATTCAATCCTCAATACTCAATCTTCGATCCTCATTCCTCAATCCTCAATCCTCAATCCTCAATCTTCAATCGCCAATACTCAATCTGCAATCCCCAATACTCAAACCTCAATCCTCAATCCTCATTACTCAATCCTCAATACCCAATCCTCAATCCTCAATCCTCAATCCTCAATCCTCAATATTCAATCATCAATACTCAATCTTGAATACTCAATCTTCAATCCTCAATACTCAACCTTCAATCCTCAATACTCAACCTTCAATCCTCAATCCTCAATCCTCAATCCTCAATCCTCAATCCTCAGGCATCAATACTCAATCTACAATATTCAATCCACAATCCTCAATCCTCAATCCTCAGGCATCAATACTCAATCTACAATATTCAATCCGCAATCCTCAATCCTCAATCCACAATCCTCAACCTTCAATACTCAATACTCAATCTTCAATCCTCAATCCTCAATCCTCAATCCTCAATCCTCAATACTCAATCCTCAATATTCAATCCTCAATACTCAATCTTCAATCATCAATCCTCAATCCTCAATTCTCAGTCGTCTATCCTCAGTCATCAATCCTCAATCTTCAATACTCAATCGTCAATCCTTAGTCCTCAATCCTCAATCCTCGATCCTCGTTCCTCAAACCTCAATCCTCAACCCTCAGTCTTCATCCTCAATCCTCAAACCTCAATCCTCAACCCTCAATATTCAATCATCAATACTCAATCTTCAATCCTCAATCCTCAAACCTCAATCCTCAATCCTCATTCTTCAATACTAAACAACCAATCCTCAATCCTCAATCCTCAATCCTCAATCCTCAATCGTCAACCCTCAATCCTCAATTTTCAATCCTCAACACTCAATCTTCAATCCTCAATCCTCAATCCTCAATCCTCAATCCTCATTCATCAATCCTCAATACCCAATCCTCAATCTTCAGTCCTCAATCCTCAATCCTCAATCCTAATTCCTCAATCCTCATTCTTCAACCCTCAATACCCAATCCTCAATTTCTATCCTCAATCCTCAATCCTCATTTCTCAATCCTCAACCCTCAACCCTCAGCCCTCATCCTCCATCCTCAGTACTCAATCCTCTATCTTCAATCTTCAATCCTCAATACTCAATCTTCAATCCTCATTCCTCAATCCTCAATCCTCAATCCTCAATCTTCAATCCTCAAACACCAATCCTCAATTCTCAATCCTCAATCCTCAGTCCTCAGTCGTCGAACCTCAATCCCCGACCCTTAGCACTCATCCTCAATCCTCGTTCCTCAATCCTCAATCCTCAAACCTAAATCCTCTACCGTCAGTCCTCGTCCTCAATCCTCAAACCTCAATCCTCAATCCTCAATATTCAATCATCAATACTCAATCCTCAATCTTCAATCCTCAATACCCAATCTTCAATCCTCAATCCTCAATCCTCAATCCTCAATCCTCAATCTTCAATCCTCAACACTAATCTTCAATCCTCAATCCCCAATCCTCAATCCTCAATCCTCATTCTTCAATCCTCAATACCCAATCCTCAATCTTCAATCCTCAATCCTCAATCCTCAATCCTAATTCCTCAATCCTCATTCTTCAATCCTCAATACCCAATCCTCAATTTCAACCCTCAATACTCAATCTTCAATCATCAATCCTCAATCCTCAATTCTCAGTCGTCTATCCTCAGTCATCAATCCTCAACCTTCAATACTCAATCGTCAATCCTTAGTCCTCAATCCTCAATCCTCGATACTCGTTCCTCAAACCTCAATCCTCAACCCTCAGTCTTCATCCTCAATCCTCAAGCCTCAATCCTCAACCCTCAATATTCAATCATCAATACTCAATCTTCAATCCTCAATCCTCAAACCTCAATCCTCAATCCTCATTCTTCAATACTAAACACCCAATCCTCAATCCTCAATCCTCAATATTCAATCCTCAATACTCAATCTTCAATCATCAATCCTC
The DNA here is from genome assembly GCF_051401765.1 of Calliopsis andreniformis. NCBI lineage: Eukaryota > Metazoa > Arthropoda > Insecta > Hymenoptera > Andrenidae > Calliopsis > Calliopsis andreniformis. The sequence goes on along the minus strand of NW_027480455.1, from coordinate 1,592,378 downwards.
AATCCTCAATTCTCAGTCGTCAATCCTCAGTCATCAATCCTCAATTTTCAATACTCAATCGTCAATACTAAGTCCTCAATCCTCAATCCTCAATCATCTTTCCTCAAACCTCAATCCTCAACCCTCAGTCTTCATCCTCAACCCTCAAACCTCAATCCTCAATCCTCAATATTCAATCGTCAATACTCAATCTTCAATCCCCTATCCTCAAACCTCAATCCTCAATCCACATTCTTCAATCCTAAATACCCAATCCTCAATCTTCAATCCTCAATCCTCAATCCTCAATTCTCAATCCTCAATCCTTAATCCTCAGACCTCAAACATCAATATTCAACCCTCAGTCCTCGTCCTCAATCCACAACCCTCAATCCTCAGTCCTCAATATTCAATCATAAATATTCAATCTTCAATCCTCAATCCTCAATCCTCAATCCTCAATCCTCAATCCTCAGTCTTCAACCCTGAATCCTCAATACTCAATCCTCAATCTTCAATCCTCAATACTCAATCTTCAATCCTCAATCCTCAAGCGTCAACCCTCAATCCTCAATTTTCAATCCTCAACACTCATTCTTCAATCCTCAATCCTCAATCCTCAATCCTCAATCCTCATTCATCAATCCTCAATACCCAATCCTCAATCTTCAGTCCTCAATCCTCAATCCTCAATCCTAATTCCTCAATCCTCATTCTTCAATCCTCAATACCCAATCCTCAATTTCTATCCTCAATCCTCAATCCTCATTTCTCAATCCTCAACCCTCAACCCTCAGCCCTCATCCTCCATCCTCAGTACTCAATCCTCTATCCTCAATCTTCAATCCTCAATACTCAATCTTCAATCCTCATTCCTCAATCCTCAATCCGCAATCCTCAATCTTCAATCCTCAAACATCAATCCTCTATTCTCAATCCTCAATCCTCAGTCCTCAGTCGTCGAACCTCAATCCCCGACCCTTAGCACTCATCCTCAATCCTCGTTCCTCAATCCTCAATCCTCAAACCTAAATCCTCTACCGTCAGTCCTCGTCCTCAATCCTCAAACCTCAATCCTCAATCCTCAATATTCAATCATCAATACTCAATCCTCAATCTTCAATCCTCAACACTAATCTTCAATCCTCAATCCCCAATCCTCAATCCTCAATCCTCATTCTTCAATCCTCAATACCCAATCCTCAATCTTCAATCCTCAATCCTCAATCCTCAATCCTAATTCCTCAATCCTCATTCTTCAATCCTCAATACCCAATCCTCAATTTCAATCCTCAATCCTCAATCCTCATTTCTCAATCCTCAATCTTCAACCCTCAGCCCTCATCCTCCATCCTCAGTACTCAATCCTCTATCCTCAACCTTCAATCCTCAATACTCAATCTTCGATCCTCATTCCTCAATCCTCAATCCTCAATCCTCAATCTTCAATCGCCAATACTCAATCTGCAATCCCCAATACTCAAACCTCAATCCTCAATCCTCATTACTCAATCCTCAATACTCAAACCTCAATCTTCAATCCTCAATACCCAATCTTCAATCCTCAATCCTCAATCCTCAATACTCAATCCTCAATCCTCATTCTTCAATCCTCAATACCCAATCCTCAATCTTCAATCCTCAATCCTCAATCCTCAATCCCAATTCCTCAATCCTCATCCTTCAATCCTCAATACCCAATCCTCAATACCCAATCCTCAATTTCAATCCTCAATCCTCAATCCTCATTTCTCAATCCTCAATCCTCAACCCTCAGCCCTCATCCTCCATCGTCGGTACTCAATTCTCTATCCTCAATCTTCAATCCTCAATACCCTATCTTCAATCCTCATTCCTCAATCCTCAATCCTCAATCCTCAATCTTCAATCCTCAATACTCAATCTGCAATCCTCAATCCTCAAACCTCATTCCTCAATCCTCATTCCTCAATCCTCAATACCCAATCCTCAATCCTCAATCCTCAATCCTCAATCCTCAATCCTCAATCTTCAACCCTATATCCTCAATCCTCAATACTCAATCCTCAATCTTCAATCCTCAATACTCAATCTTCAATCCTCAATCCTCAATCCTCAATCCTCAATCCTCAATATTCGATCATCAATACTCAATCTTCAATCCTCATTCCTCAATCCCCAATTTTCAATCCTCAATCCTCAATACTCAATCCTCAATCCTCAATCCTCAATCCACAATCCTCAACCTTCTATACTCAATAATCAATATAAAATCCTCAATCCTCACTCCGCAATCTTCAACCCTGAATCCTCAATCCTCAATACTCAATCCTCAATCTTCAATCCTCAATACTCAATCTTCAATCCTCAATCCCCAATCCTCAATCCTCAGTCCTCAATCTTCAACCCTCAACACTCAATCTTCAATCCTCAATCCTCAATCCTCAATCCTCAACCCTCAGTCTTCATCCTCAATCCTCAAACCTCAATCCTCAATCCTCAATATTCAATCATCAATCCTCAAACCTCAATATTCAATCCTCATTCTTCAATCCTAAATACGCAATCCTCAATCTTCAATCCTCAATCCTCAATCCTCAATTCTCAATCCTCAATTCTTAATCCTCAGACCTCAAACTTCAATATTCAACCCTCAGACCTCGTCCTCAATCCACAACCCTCAATCCTCAGTCCTCAATATTCAATCATCAATATTCAATCCTCAATCCTCAATCTTCAATCCTCAATAATCAATCTCCAATCCTCAATCCTCAATCCTCGATCCTCAATCCTCAGGCATCAATACTCAATCTTCAATACTCAATCCTCAATCCTCAATCGTCAATCCTCAATCCTCAGACCTCAATCCTCAATCCTCAATATTCAATCATCAATACTCAATCTTCAATCCTCAATCCTCAATCCTCAATTCTCAATCCTCAATCCTCAGTCCTCAGTCGTCGAATCTCAATCCACGACGCTTAGCACTCATCCTCAATCCTCAGCCTCAATCCTCAATCCTCAAACCTAAATCCTCTGCCGTCAGTCCTCGTCCTCAATCCTCAAACCTCAATCCTCAATCCTCAATATTCAATCATCAATACTCAATCTTCAATCCTCAATCCTCAATCCTCAATCCTCAATCCTCAATCCTCAATCCTCAATATTCAATCATCAATACTCAATCTTCAACCCTCAATCTTCAATCCTCAATACTCAATCTTCAATCCTCAATCCTCAATCCTCAATCCTCAATCCTCAATCCTCAGGCATCAATACTCAATCTACAATATTCAATCCTCAATCCTTAATCCTCAATCCACAATCCTCAACCTTCAATACTCAGTACTCAATCTTCAATCCTCAACCCTCAATCCTCAATCCTCAATCCTGAATCCGCAATATTCAGTCCTCAATACTCAATCTTCAATCATCAATCCTCAATCCTCAATTCTCAGTCGTCAATCCTCAGTCATCAATCCTCAATTTTCAATACTCAATCGTCAATCCTTAGTCCTCAATCCTCAATCCTCAATCCTCGTTCCTCAAACCTCAATCCTCAATTCTCAATCCTCAATCCTTAATCCTCAGACCTCAAACATCAATATTCAACCCTCAGTCCTCGTCCTCAATCCACAACACTCAATCCTCAGTCCTCAGTATTCAATCATAAATATTCAATCTTCAATCCTCAACCCTCAATCCACAATCCTCAATCCTCAATGCTCAACCCTCAATCCTCAGTATTCAATCATCAATACTCAATCTTCAACCCTCAATCTTCAATCCTCAATACTCAATCTTCAATCCTCAATCCTCAATCCTCAATCCTCAATCCTCAATCCTCAGGCATCAATACTCAATCTACAATATTCAATCCTCAATCCTTAATCCTCAATCCACAATCCTCAACCTTCAATACACAATACTCAATCTTCAATACTCAATCCTCAATCCTCAATTCTCAATCCTCAATCCTCAATCCGCAATATTCAATCCTCAATACTCAATCTTCAATCAGCAATCCTTAATCCTCAATTCTCAGTCGTCAATCCTCAGCCATCAATCCTCAATCTTCAATACTCAATCGTCAATCCTTAGACCTCAATCCTCAATCCTCAATCCTCGTTCCTCAAACCTCAATCCTCAACCCTCAGTCTTCATCCTCAATCATCAAACCTCAATCCTCAATCCTCAATATTCAATCATCAATCCTCAAACCTCAATCTTCAATCCTCATTCTTCAATCCTAAATGCCCAATCCTCAATCTTCAATCCTCAATCCTCAATCCTCAATTCTCAATCCTCAATCCTTAATCCTCAGACCTCAAACATCAATATTCAACCCTCAGTCCTCGTCCTCAATCCACAACCTTCAATCCTCAGTCCTCAATATTCAATCATCAATATTCAATCTTCAATCCTCAATCCTCAATCCTCAATCCTCAATCCTCAATCCTCAATCTTCAACCCTGAATCCTCAATCCTGAATACTCAATCCTCAATCTTCAATCCTCAATACTCAATCTTCAATCCTCAATCCTCAATCCTCAATCCTCAATCTTCAATCTTCAATCCTCAACACTCAATCTTCAATCCTCAATCCTCAATCCTCAACCATCAATCCTCATTCTTCAATCTTCAATCCTCAATACTCAATCTTCCATCCTCAATCCTAAATCCTCAATCATCAATCCTCAATCTTCGATCCTCAACACTCAATCTTCAATCCTCAATCCTCAATCCGCAATCCTCAATCTTCAACCCTCAACACTCAATCTTCAATCCTCAATCCTCAATCCTCAATCCTCAATCCTCAATCTTCAATCCTCATCACTAATCTTCAATCAGCAATCCTCAAGCCTCAATTCTCAGTCGTCAATCCTCAGTCATCAATCCTCAATCTTCAATACTCAGTCGTCAATCCTTAGTCCTCAATCCTCAATCCTCAATCCTCGTTCCTCAAACCTCAATCCTCAACCCTCAGTCTTCATCCTCAATCCTCAAACCTCAATCCTCAATCCTCAATATTCAATCATCAATCCTCAAACCTCAATCGTCAATCCTCATTCTTCAATCCTAAATACCCAATCCTCAATCTTCAATCCCCAATCCTCAATCCTCAATCCTCAATCCTCAATCCTCATTTCTCAATCCTCAATCCTCAACCCTCAGCCCTCATCCTCCATCCTCAATCCTCAATCCTCAATCCTCAATCTTCAATCCTCAATTCTCAATCTTCAGTCCTCGATCCTCAATCATCAATCCTCAATCCTCAATCCTCAGGCATCAATACTCAATCTTCAATGCTCAATCCTCAATCCTCAATCCTCAATCCTCATTCCTCAATCCTCAATACCCAATCATCAATCCTCAATCCTCAATCCTCAATCCTCAATGTTCAATCATCAATACTCAGTCTTCAATCCCCAATCATCAATCCTCAATACTCAATCTTCAATCCTCAATCCTCAATCCTCAATCCTCAATCCTCAATCCACAGGCGTCAATACTCAATCTACAATATTCAATCCTCAATCCTTAATCCTCAATCCACAATCCTCAACCTTCAATACTCAATACTCAATCTTCAATCCTCAATCCTCAATCCTCAATCCTCAATCCTCAATCCTCAATCCTCAATATTCAATCCTCAATACTCAATCTTCAATCCTCAATCCTCAATCCTCAATCCTCAATATTCGATCATCAATACTCAATCTTCAATCCTCATTCCTCAATCCCCAATTTTCAATCCTCAATCCTCAATCCTCAATCCTCAATCCTCAATCCACAATCCTCAACCTTCTATACTCAATAATCAATATTCAATCCTCAATCCTCACTCCGCAATCTTCAACCCTGAATCCTCAATCCTCAATACTCAATCCTCAATCTTCAATCCTCAATACTCAATCTTCAATCCTCAATCCCCAATCCTCAATCCTCAGTCCTCAATCTTCAACCCTCAACACTCAATCTTCAATCCTCAATCCTCAATCCTCAATCCTCAATCCTCAATCTTCTATCCTCATCGCTAATCTTCAATCAGCAATCCTCAATCCTCAATTCTCAGTCGTCAATCCTCAGTCATCAATCCTCAATCTTCAATACTCAATCGTCAATCCTTAGTCCTCAATCCTCAATCCTCAATCCTCGTTCCTCAAACCTCAATCCTCAACCCTCAGTCTTCATCCTGAATCCTCAAACCTCAATCCTCAATCCTCAATATTCAATCATCAATCCTCAAACCTCAATCTTCAATCCTCATTCTTCAATCCTAAATACCCAATCCTCAATCTTCAATCCTCAATCATCAATCCTCAATTCTCAATCCTCAATTCTTAATCCTCAGACCTCAAACTTCAATATTCAACCCTCAGACCTCGTCCTCAATCCACAACCCTCAATCCTCAGGCCTCAATATTCAATCATCAATATTCAATCCTCAATCCTCAATCTTCAATCCTCAATAATCAATCTCCAATCCTCAATCCTCAATCCTCGATCCTCAATCCTCAGGCATCAATACTCAATCTTCAATACTCAATCCTCAATCCTCAATCGTCAATCCTCAATCCTCAGACCTCAATCCTCAATCCTCAATATTCAATCATCAATACTCAATCTTCAATCCTCAATCCTCAATCCTCAATTCTCAATCCTCAATCCTCAGTCCTCAGCCGTCGAATCTCAATCCACGACGCTTAGCACTCATCCTCAATCCTCAGCCTCAATCCTCAATCCTCAAACCTAAATCCTCTGCCGTCAGTCCTCGTCCTCAATCATCAAACCTCAATCCTCAATCCTCAATATTCAGTCATCAATACTCAATCTTCAATCCTCAATCCTCAATCCTCAATCCTCAATCCTCAATCCTCAATCCTCAATATTCAATCATCAATACTCAATCTTCAACCCTCAATCTTCAATCCTCAATACTCAATCTTCAATCCTCAATCCTCAATCCTCAATCCTCAATCCTCAATCCTCAGGCATCAATACTCAATCTACAATATTCAATCCTCAATCCTTAATCCTCAATCCACAATCCTCAACCTTCAATACTCAATACGAAATCTTCAATCCTCAATCCTCAATCCTCAATCCTCAATCCTCAATCCGCAATATTCAGTCCTCAATACTCAATCTTCAATCATCAATCCTCAATCCTCAATTCTCAGTCGTCATTCCTCAGTCATCAACCCTCAATCTTCAATACTCAATCGTCAATCCTTAGTCCTCAATCCTCAATCCTCAATCCTCGTTCCTCAAACCTCAATCCTCAACCCTCAGTCTTCATCCTCAATCCTCAAACCTCAATCCTCAATCCTCATTCTTCAATCCTAAATACCCAATCCTTAATCTGCAATCCTCAATCCTCAAGCCTCAATTCTCAATCCTCAATCCTTAATCCTCAGACCTCAAACATCAATATTCAACCCTCAGTCCTCGTCCTCAATCCACAACACTCAATCCTCAGTCCTCAGTATTCAATCATAAATATTCAATCTTCAATCCTCAATCCTCAATCCTCAATTCTCAATCCTCAATCCTCAGTCCTCAGTCGTCGAATCTCAATCCACGACGCTTAGCACTCATCCTCAATCCTCAGCCTCAATCCTCAATCCTCAAACCTAAATCCTCTGCCGTCAGTCCTCGTCCTCAATCCTCAAACCTCAATCCTCAATCCTCAATATTCAATCATCAATACTCAATCTTCAATCCTCAATCCTCAATCCTCAATCCTCAATCCTCAATCCTCAATCCTCAATATTCAATCATCAATACTCAATCTTCAACCCTCAATCTTCAATCCTCAATACTCAATCTTCAATCCTCAATCCTCAATCCTCAATCCTCAATCCTCAATCCTCAGGCATCAATACTCAATCTACAATATTCAATACTCAATCCTTAATCCTCAATCCACAATCCTCAACCTTCAATACTCAATACTCAATCTTCAATCCTCAACCCTCAGTCCTCAATCCTCAATCCTCAATCCGCAATATTCAGTCCTCAATACTCAATCTTCAATCATCAATCCTCAATCCTCAATTCTCAGTCGTCAATCCTCAGTCATCAATCCTCAATCTTCAATACTCAATCGTCAATCCTTAGTCCTCAAACCTCAATCCTCAATCCTCGTTCCTCAAACCTCAATCCTCAACCCTCAGTCTTCATCCTCAATCCTCAAACCTCAATCCTCAATCCTCAATATTCAATCATCAATACTCAATCTTCAATCCCCAATCCTCAAACCTCAATCCTCAATCCTCATTCTTCAATCCTAAATACCCAATCCTTAATCTGCAATCCTCAATCCTCAATCCTCAATTCTCAATCCTCAATCCTTAATCCTCAGACCTCAAACATCAATATTCAACCCTCAGTCCTCGTCCTCAATCCACAACACTCAATCCTCAGTCCTCAGTATTCAATCATAAATATTCAATCTTCAATCCTCAATCCTCAATCCACAATCCTCAATCCTCAATGCTCAATCCTCAATCCTCAGTATTCAATCATCAATACTCAATCTTCAACCCTCAATCTTCAATCCTCAATACTCAATCTTCAATCCTCAATCCTCAATCCTCAATCCTCAATCCTCAATCCTCAGGCATCAATACTCAATCTACAATATTCAATCCTCAATCCTTAATCCTCAATCCACAATCCTCAACCTTCAATACACAATACTCAATCTTCAATACTCAATCCTCAATCCTCAATCCTCAATCCTCAATCCGCAATATTCAATCCTCAATGCTCAATCTTCAATCAGCAATCCTTAATCCTCAATTCTCAGTCGTCAATCCTCAGCCATCAATCCTCAATCTTCAATACTCAATCGTCAATCCTTAGACCTCAATCCTCAATCCTCAATCCTCGTTCCTCAAACCTCAATCCTCAACCCTCAGTCTTCATCCTCAATCATCAAACCTCAATCCTCAATCCTCAATATTCAATCATCAATCCTCAAACCTCAATCTTCAATCCTCATTCTTCAATCCTAAATGCCCAATCCTCAATCTTCAATCCTCAATCCTCAATCCTCAATTCTCAATCCTCAATCCTTAATCCTCAGACCTCAAACATCAATATTCAACCCTCAGTCCTCGTCCTCAATCCACAACCTTCAATCCTCAGTCCTCAATATTCAATCATCAATATTCAATCTTCAATCCTCAATCCTCAATCCTCAATCCTCAATCCTCAATCCTCAATCTTCAACCCTGAATCCTCAATCCTGAATACTCAATCCTCAATCTTCAATCCTCAATACTCAATCTTCAATCCTCAATCCTCAATCCTCAATCCTCAATCTTCAATCTTCAATCCTCAACACTCAATCTTCAATCCTCAATCCTCAATCCTCAACCATCAATCCTCATTCTTCAATCTTCAATCCTCAATACTCAATCTTCCATCCTCAATCCTAAATCCTCAATCATCAATCCTCAATCTTCGATCCTCAACACTCAATCTTCAATCCTCAATCCTCAATCCGCAATCCTCAATCTTCAACCCTCAACACTCAATCTTCAATCCTCAATCCTCAATCCTCAATCCTCAATCCTCAATCTTCAATCCTCATCACTAATCTTCAATCAGCAATCCTCAATCCTCAATTCTCAGTCGTCAATCCTCAGTCATCAATCCTCAATCTTCAATACTCAATCGTCAATCCTTACTCCTCAATCCTCAATCCTCAATCCTCGTTCCTCAAACCTCAATCCTCAACCCTCAGTCTTCATCCTCAATCCTCAAACCTCAATCCTCAATCCTCAATATTCAATCATCAATCCTCAAACCTCAATCGTCAATCCTCATTCTTCAATCCTAAATACCCAATCCTCAATCTTCAATCCCCAATCCTCAATCCTCAATCCTCAATCCTCAATCCTCATTTCTCAATCCTCAATCCTCAACCCTCAGTCCTCAATCCTCAATCCTCAATCCGCAATATTCAGTCCTCAATACTCAATCTTCAATCATCAATCCTCAATCCTCAATTCTCAGTCGTCAATCCTCAGTCATCAATCCTCAATCTTCAATACTCAATCGTCAATCCTTAGTCCTCAAACCTCAATCCTCAATCCTCGTTCCTCAAACCTCAATCCTCAACCCTCAGTCTTCATCCTCAATCCTCAAACCTCAATCCTCAATCCTCAATATTCAATCATCAATACTCAATCTTCAATCCCCAATCCTCAAACCTCAATCCTCAATGCTCATTCTTCAATCCTAAATACCCAATCCTTAATCTGCAATCCTCAATCCTCAATCCTCAATTCTCAATCCTCAATCCTTAATCCTCAGACCTCTAACATCAATATTCAACCCTCAGTCCTCGTCCTCAATCCACAACACTCAATCCTCAGTTCTCAGTATTCAATCATAAATATTCAATCTTCAATCCTCAATCCTCAATCCACAATCCTCAATCCTCAATGCTCAATCCTCAATCCTCAGTATTCAATCATCAATACTCAATCTTCAACCCTCAATCTTCAATCCTCAATACTCAATCTTCAATCCTCAATCCTCAATCCTCAATCCTCAATCCTCAATCCTCAGGCATCAATACTCAATCTACAATATTCAATCCTCAATCCTTAATCCTCAATCCACAATCCTCAACCTTGAATACACAATACTCAATCTTCAATACTCAATCCTCAATCCTCAATCCTCAATCCTCAATCCGCAATATTCAATCCTCAATACTCAATCTTCAATCAGCAATCCTTAATCCTCAATTCTCAGTCGTCAATCCTCAGCCATCAATCCTCAATCTTCAATACTCAATCGTCAATCCTTAGACCTCAATCCTCAATCCTCAATCCTCGTTCCTCAAACCTCAATCCTCAACCCTCAGTCTTCATCCTCAATCATCAAACCTCAATCCTCAATCCTCAATATTCAATCATCAATCCTCAAACCTCAATCTTCAATCCTCATTCTTCAATCCTAAATGCCCAATCCTCAATCTTCAATCCTCAATCCTCAATCCTCAATTCTCAATCCTCAATCCTTAATCCTCAGACCTCAAACATCAATATTCAACCCTCAGTCCTCGTCCTCAATCCACAACCTTCAATCCTCAGTCCTCAATATTCAATCATCAATATTCAATCTTCAATCCTCAATCCTCAATCCTCAATCCTCAATCCTCAATCCTCAATCCTCAACCCTGAATCCTCAATCCTGAATACTCAATCCTCAATCTTCAATCCTCAATACTCAATCTTCAATCCTCAATCCTCAATCCTCAATCCTCAATCTTCAATCTTCAATCCTCAACACTCAATCTTCAATCCTCAATCCTCAATCCTCAACCATCAATCCTCATTCTTCAATCTTCAATCCTCAATACTCAATCTTCCATCCTCAATCCTAAATCCTCAATCATCAATCCTCAATCTTCGATCCTCAACACTCAATCTTCAATCCTCAATCCTCAATCCGCAATCCTCAATCTTCAACCCTCAACACTCAGTCTTCAATCCTCAATCCTCAATCCTCAATCCTCAATCCTCAATCTTCAATCCTCATCACTAATCTTCAATCAGCAATCCTCAATCCTCAATTCTCAGTCGTCAATCCTCAGTCATCAATCCTCAATCTTCAATACTCAATCGTCAATCCTTACTCCTCAATCCTCAATCCTCAATCCTCGTTCCTCAAACCTCAATCCTCAACCCTCAGTCTTCATCCTCAATCCTCAAACCTCAATCCTCAATCCTCAATATTCAATCATCAATCCTCAAACCTCAATCGTCAATCCTCATTCTTCAATCCTAAATACCCAATCCTCAATCTTCAATCCCCAATCCTCAATCCTCAATCCTCAATCCTCAATCCTCATTTCTCAATCCTCAATCCTCAACCCTCAGCCCTCATCCTCCATCCTCAATCCTCAATCCTCAATCCTCAATCTTCAATCCTCAATTCTCAATCTTCAGTCCTCGATCCTCAATCATCAATCCTCAATCCTCAATACTCAGGCATCAATACTCAATCTTCAATGCTCAATCCTCAATCCTCAATCCTCAATCCTCATTCCTCAATCCTCAATACCCAAACATCAATCCTCAATCCTCAATCCTCAATCCTCAATGTTCAATCATCAATACTCAGTCTTCAATCCCCAATCATCAATCCTCAATACTCAATCTTCAATCCTCAATCCTCAATCCTCAATCCTCAATCCTCAATCCACAGGCGTCAATACTCAATCTACAATATTCAATCCTCAATCCTTAACCCTCAATCCACAATCCTCAACCTTCAATTCTCAATACTCAATCTTCAATCCTCAATCCTCAATCCTCAATCCTCAATCCTCAATCCTCAATCCTCAATATTCAATCCTCAATACTCAATCTTCAATCCTCAATCCTCAATCCTCAATCCTCAATATTCGATCATCAATACTCAATCTTCAATCCTCATTCCTCAATCCCCAACTTTCAATCCTCAATCCTCAATCCTCAATCCTCAATCCTCAATCCTCAATCCACAATCCTCAACCTTCTATACTCAATAATCAATATCCAATCCTCAATCCTCACTCCGCAATCTTCAACCCTGAATCCTCAATCCTCAATACTCAATCCTCAATCTTCAATCCTCAATACTCAATCTTCAATCCTCAATCCCCAATCCTCAATCCTCAGTCCTCAATCTTCAACCCTCTACACTCAATCTTCAATCCTCAATCCTCAATCCTCAATCCTCAATCCTCAATCTTCTATCCTCATCGCTAATCTTCAATCAGCAATCCTCAATCCTCAATTCTCAGTCGTCAATCCTCAGTCATCAATCCTCAATCTTCAATACTCAATCGTCAATCCTTAGTCCTCAATCCTCAATCCTCAATCCTCGTTCCTCAAACCTCAATCCTCAACCCTCAGTCTTCATCCTCAATCCTCAAACCTCAATCCTCAATCCTCAATATTCAATCATCAATCCTCAAACCTCAATCTTCAATCCTCATTCTTCAATCCTAAATACCCAATCCTCAATCTTCAATCCTCAATCATCAATCCTCAATTCTCAATCCTCAATTCTTAATCCTCAGACCTCAAACTTCAATATTCAACCCTCAGACCTCGTCCTCAATCCACAACCCTCAATCCTCAGGCCTCAATATTCAATCATCAATATTCAATCCTCAATCCTCAATCTTCAATCCTCAATAATCAATCTCCAATCCTCAATCCTCAATCCTCGATCGTCAATCCTCAGGCATCAATACTCAATCTTCAATACTCAATCCTCAATCCTCAATCGTCAATCCTCAATCCTCAGACCTCAATCCTCAATCCTCAATATTCAATCATCAATACTCAATCTTCAATCCTCAATGGTCAATCCTCAATTCTCAATCCTCAATCCTCAGTCCTCAGCCGTCGAATCTCAATCCACGACGCTTAGCACTCATCCTCAATCCTCAGCCTCAATCCTCAATCCTCAAACCTAAATCCTCTGCCGCCAGTCCTCGTCCTCAATCATCAAACCTCAATCCTCAATCCTCAATATTCAGTCATCAATACTCAATCTTCAATCCTCAATCCTCAATCCTCAATCCTCAATCCTCAATCCTCAATCCTCAATATTCAATCATCAATACTCAATCTTCAACCCCCAATCTTCAATCCTCAATACTCAATCTTCAATCCTCAATCCTCAATCCTCAATCCTCAATCCTCAATCCTCAGGCATCAATACTCAATCTACAATATTCAATCCTCAATCCTTAATCCTCAATCCACAATCCTCAACCTTCAATACTCAATACTCAATCTTCAATCCTCAATCCTCAATCCTCAATCCTCAATCCTCAATCCGCAATATTCAGTCCTCAATACTCAATCTTCAATCATCAATCCTCAATCCTCATTTCTCAGTCGTCAATCCTCAGTCATCAATCCTCAATCTTCAATACTCAATCGTCAATCCTTACTCCTCAATCCTCAATCCTCAATCCTCGTTCCTCAAACCTCAATCCTCAACCCTCAGTCTTCATCCTCAATCCTCAAACCTCAATCCTCAATCCTCAATATTCAATCATCAATCCTCAAACCTCAATCGTCAATCCTCATTCTTCAATCCTAAATACCCAATCCTCAATCTTCAATCCCCAATCCTCAATCCTCAATCCTCAATCCTCAATCCTCATTTCTCAATCCTCAATCCTCAACCCTCAGCCCTCATCCTCCATCCTCAATCCTCAATCCTCAATCCTCAATCTTCAATCCTCAATTCTCAATCTTCAGTCCTCGATCCTCAATCATCAATCCTCAATCCTCAATACTCAGGCATCAATACTCAATCTTCAATGCTCAATCCTCAATCCTCAATCCTCAATCCTCATTCCTCAATCCTCAATACCCAAACATCAATCCTCAATCCTCAATCCTCAATCCTCAATGTTCAATCATCAATACTCAGTCTTCAATCCCCAATCATCAATCCTCAATACTCAATCTTCAATCCTCAATCCTCAATCCTCAATCCTCAATCCTCAATCCACAGGCGTCAATACTCAATCTACAATATTCAATCCTCAATCCTTAACCCTCAATCCACAATCCTCAACCTTCAATTCTCAATACTCAATCTTCAATCCTCAATCCTCAATCCTCAATCCTCAATCCTCAATCCTCAATCCTCAATATTCAATCCTCAATACTCAATCTTCAATCCTCAATCCTCAATCCTCAATCCTCAATATTCGATCATCAATACTCAATCTTCAATCCTCATTCCTCAATCCCCAACTTTCAATCCTCAATCCTCAATCCTCAATCCTCAATCCTCAATCCTCAATCCACAATCCTCAACCTTCTATACTCAATAATCAATATCCAATCCTCAATCCTCACTCCGCAATCTTCAACCCTGAATCCTCAATCCTCAATACTCAATCCTCAATCTTCAATCCTCAATACTCAATCTTCAATCCTCAATCCCCAATCCTCAATCCTCAGTCCTCAATCTTCAACCCTCTACACTCAATCTTCAATCCTCAATCCTCAATCCTCAATCCTCAATCCTCAATCTTCTATCCTCATCGCTAATCTTCAATCAGCAATCCTCAATCCTCAATTCTCAGTCGTCAATCCTCAGTCATCAATCCTCAATCTTCAATACTCAATCGTCAATCCTTAGTCCTCAATCCTCAATCCTCAATCCTCGTTCCTCAAACCTCAATCCTCAACCCTCAGTCTTCATCCTCAATCCTCAAACCTCAATCCTCAATCCTCAATATTCAATCATCAATCCTCAAACCTCAATCTTCAATCCTCATTCTTCAATCCTAAATACCCAATCCTCAATCTTCAATCCTCAATCATCAATCCTCAATTCTCAATCCTCAATTCTTAATCCTCAGACCTCAAACTTCAATATTCAACCCTCAGACCTCGTCCTCAATCCACAACCCTCAATCCTCAGGCCTCAATATTCAATCATCAATATTCAATCCTCAATCCTCAATCTTCAATCCTCAATAATCAATCTCCAATCCTCAATCCTCAATCCTCGATCGTCAATCCTCAGGCATCAATACTCAATCTTCAATACTCAATCCTCAATCCTCAATCGTCAATCCTCAATCCTCAGACCTCAATCCTCAATCCTCAATATTCAATCATCAATACTCAATCTTCAATCCTCAATGGTCAATCCTCAATTCTCAATCCTCAATCCTCAGTCCTCAGCCGTCGAATCTCAATCCACGACGCTTAGCACTCATCCTCAATCCTCAGCCTCAATCCTCAATCCTCAAACCTAAATCCTCTGCCGCCAGTCCTCGTCCTCAATCATCAAACCTCAATCCTCAATCCTCAATATTCAGTCATCAATACTCAATCTTCAATCCTCAATCCTCAATCCTCAATCCTCAATCCTCAATCCTCAATCCTCAATCCTCAATATTCAATCATCAATACTCAATCTTCAACCCCCAATCTTCAATCCTCAATACTCAATCTTCAATCCTCAATCCTCAATCCTCAATCCTCAATCCTCAATCCTCAGGCATCAATACTCAATCTACAATATTCAATCCTCAATCCTTAATCCTCAATCCACAATCCTCAACCTTCAATACTCAATACTCAATCTTCAATCCTCAATCCTCAATCCTCAATCCTCAATCCTCAATCCGCAATATTCAGTCCTCAATACTCAATCTTCAATCATCAATCCTCAATCCTCATTTCTCAGTCGTCAATCCTCAGTCATCAATCCTCAATCTTCAATACTCAATCGTCAATCCTTAGTGCTCAATCCTCAATCCTCATTCTTCAATCCTAAATACCCAATCCTTAATCTGCAATCCTCAATCCTCAATCCTCAATTCTCAATCCTCAATCCTTAATCCTCAGACCTCAAACATCAATATTCAACCCTCAGTCCTCGTCCTCAATCCACAACACTCAATCCTCAGTCCTCAGTATTCAATCATAAATATTCAATCTTCAATCCTCAATCCTCAATCCACAATCCTCAATCCTCAATGCTCAATCCTCAATCCTCAGTATTCAATCATCAATACTCAATCTTCAACCCTCAATCTTCAATCCTCAATACTCAATCTTCAATCCTCAATCCTCAATCCTCAATCCTCAATCCTCAATCCTCAGGCATCAATACTCAATCTACAATATTCAATCCTCAATCCTTAATCCTCAATCCACAATCCTCAACCTTCAATACACAATACTCAATCTTCAATCCTCAATCCTCAATCCTCAATCCTCAATCCTCAATCCTCAATCCGCAATATTCAATCCTCAATACACAATCTTCAATACACAATCTTCAATCAGCAATCCTCAATCCTCAATTCTCAGTCGTCAATCCTCAGCCATCAATCCTCAATCTTCAATACTCAATCGTCAATCCTTAGTCCTCAATCCTCAATCCTCAATCCTCGTTCCTCAAACCTCAATCCTCAACCCTCAGTCTTCATCCTCAATCCTCAAACCTCAATCCTCAATCCTCAATATTCAATCATCAATCCTCAAACCTCAATCTTCAATCCTCATTCTTCAATCCTAAATGCCCAATCCTCAATCTTCAATCCTAAATCCTCAATCCTCAATTCTCAATCCTCAATCCTTAATCCTCAGACCTCAAACATCAATATTCAACCCACAGTCCTCGTCCTCAATCCACAATCCTCAATCCTCAGTCCTCAATATTCAATCATCAATATTCAATCTTCAATCCTCAATCCTCAATCCTCAATCCTCAATCCTCAATCCTCAATCTTCAACCCTGAATCCTCAATCCTGAATACTCAATCCTCAATCTTCAATCCTCAATACTCAATCTTGAATCCTCAATCCTTAATCCTCAATCCTCAATCCTCAATCTTCAATCCTCAACACTCAATCTTCAATCCTCAATCCTCAATCCTCAACCATCAATCCTCATTCTTCAATCTTCAATCCTCAATACTCAATCTTCAATCCTCAATCCTAAATCCTCAATCATCAATCCTCAATCTTCGATCCTCAACACTCAATCTTCAATCCTCAATCCTCAATCCGCAATCCTCAATCTTCAACCCTCAACACTCAATCTTCAATCCTCAATCCTCAATCCTCAATCCTCAATCCTCAATCTTCAACCTCATCACTAATCTTCAATCAGCAATCCTCAATCCTCAATTCTCAGTCGTCAATCCTCAGTCATCAATCCTCAATCTTCAATACTCAATCGTCAATCCTTAGTCCTCAATCCTCAATCCTCAATCCTCGTTCCTCAAACCTCAATCCTCAACCCTCAGTCTTCATCCTCAATCCTCAAACCTCAATCCTCAATCCTCAATATTCAATCATCAATCCTCAAACCTCAATCTTCAATCCTCATTCTTCAATCCTAAATACCCAATCCTCAATCTTCAATCCTCAATCCTCAATCCTCAATTCTCAATCCTCAATCCTTAATCCTCAGACCTCAAACATCAATATTCAACCCTCAGTCCTCGTCCTCAATCCACAACCCTCAATCCTCAGTCCTCAATATTCAATCATCAATATTCAATCTTCAATCCTCAATCCTCAATCCTCAATCCTCAATCCTCAATCCTCAATCTTCAATCCTGAATCCTCAATCCTGAATACTCAATCCTCAGTCTTCAATCCTCAATACTCAATCTTCAATCCTCAATCCTCAATCCTCAATCCTCAATCCTCAATCTTCAATCCTGAATCCTCAATCCTGAATACTCAATCCTCAATCTTCAATCCTCAATACTCAATCTTCAATCCTCAATCTTCAATCCTCAGCCCTCAATCCTCAATCCTCAATCCTCAATCTTCAATCCTCAACACTCAATCTTCAATCCTCAATCCTCAATCCTCAATCCTCGATCCTCATTCTTCCACCCTCAATACCCAATCCTCAATCTTCAATCCTCAATCCTCAATCCTCAATACTAATTCCTCAATCCACATTCTTCAATCCGCAATACCCAATCCTCAATTTCAATCCTCAATCCTCAATCCTCATTTCTCAATCCTCAATCCTCAACCCTCAGCCCTCATCCTCCATCCTCAATCCTCAATCCTCAATCCTCAATCTTCAATCCTCAATTCTCAATCTTCAGTCCTCGATCCTCAATCATCAATCCTCAATCCTCAATCCTCAGGCATCAATACTCAATCTTCAATGCTCAATCCTCAATCCTCAATCCTCAATCCTCATTCCTCAATCCTCAATACCCAATCATCAATCCTCAATCCTCAATCCTCAATCCTCAATGTTCAATCATCAATACTCAATCTTCAATCCCCAATCATCAATCCTCAATACTCAATCTTCAATCCTCAATCCTCAATCCTCAATCCTCAATCCTCAATCCACAGGCGTCAATACTCAATCTACAATATTCAATCCTCAATCCTTAATCCTCAATCCACAATCGTCAACCTTCAATACTCAATACTCAATCTTCAATCCTCAATCCTCAATCCTCAATCCTCAATCCTCAATCCTCAATCCTCAATATTCAATCCTCAATACTCAATCTTCAATCATCAATCCTCAATGCTCAATTCTCAGTCGTCAATCCTCAGTCACCAATCCTCAATCTTCAATACTCAATCGTCAATCCTTAGTACTCAACCCTCAATCCTCAATCCTCGTTCCTCAAACCTCAATCCTCAACCCTCAGTCTTCATCCTCAATCCTCAAACCTCAATCCTCAATCCTCAATATTCAATCATCAATACTCAATCTTCAATCCTCAATCCTCAAACCTCAATCCTCAATCCTCATTCTTCAATCCTAAATACCCAATCCTCAATCTTCAACCCTCAATCCTCAATACTCAATTCTCAATCCTCAATCCTTAATCCTCATTTCTCAATCCTCAATCCTCAACCCTCAGCCCTCATCCTCCATCCTCAGTACTCAATCCTCTATCCTCAATGTTCAATCATCAATACTCAATCTTCAATCCCCAATCATCAATCCTCAATACTCAATCTTCAATCCTCAATCCTCAATCCTCAATCCTCAATCCTCAATCCACAGGCGTCAATACTCAATCTACAATATTCAATCCTCAATCCTTAATCCTCAATCCACAATCCTCAACCTTCAATACTCAATACTCACTCTTCAATCCTCAATTCTCAATCCTCAATCCTCAATCCACAATCCTCAATATTCAATCCTCAATACTCAATCTTCAATCATCATCCTCAATCCTCAATTCTGAGTCGTCAATCCTCAGTCGTCAATCCTCAATATTCAATACTCAATCGTCAATCCTTAGTCCTCAATCCTCAATCCTCAATCCTCGTTCCTCAAACCTCAATCCTCAACCCTCAGTCTTCATCCTCAATCCTCAAACCTCAATCCTCAATCCTCAATATTCAGTCATCAATACTCAATCTTCAATCCTCAATCCTCAAACCTCAATCCTCAATCCTCATTCTTCAATCCTAAATACCCAATCCTCAATCTTCAATCCCCAATCCTCAATCCTCAATTCTCAATCCTCAATCCTTAATCCTCAGACCTCAAACATCAATATTCAACCCTCAGTCCTCGTCCTCAATCCACAACACTCAATCCTCAGTCGTCAATATTCAATCATCAATATTCAATCTTCAATCCTCACTCCTCAATCCTCAATTCTCAATCCTCAATCCTCAGTCCTCAGACCTCAAACCTCAATCCTCAACTCTCAGCCCCCATCCTCAATCCTCAATCCTCAATCTTCAATCCTCAATCCTCAATCCTCAAGCCTCAGTCCTCAATCCTCAATCCTCAATCCTCAGTCCTCAAACCTCAATCCTCAACACTCAATTCTCAATCCTCAATCTTCAATCCTCAATCCTCAATGCCCAATCCTCAATCTTCAATCCTCAATCCTCAATACTCAATTCTCAACCCTCAATCCTTAATCCTCAGACCTCAAACATCAATATCCAATCCTCAGTCCTCGTCCACAATCCACAACCCTCAATCCTCAGTCCTCAATATTCAATCATCAATATTCAATCTTCAATCCTTAATACTCAATCCTCAATCCTCAATTCTGAATCCTCAATCTTCAATCCTCAATCCTCAATCCTCAATACTCAGTCCTCAATCTTCAATCCTGGATACCCACTCCTCAATCTTCATTCCTCAATCCTCAATCCTCAATCCTAATTCCTCAATCCTCATTCTTCAATCATCAATACCCAATCCTCAATTTCAATCCTCAATACTCAATCTTCAATCCTCATTCCTCAATCCTCAATCCTCAATCCTCAATCTTCAATCCTCAAACATCAATCCTCAATTCTCAATCCTCAATCCTCAGTCCTCAGTCGTCGAACCTCAATCCCCGACAATTAGCACTCATCCTCAATCCTCATTCCTCAATCCTCAATCCTCAAACCTAAATCCTCTACCGTCAGTCCTCCTCCTCAATCCTCAAACCTCAATCCTCAATCCTCAATATTCAATCATCAATACTCAATCTTCAATCCTCAATCCTCAATCCTCAGTCCTCAATCCTCAATCCTCAATCCTCAATATTCAATCATCAATACTCAATCTTCGAACCCACAATCTTCAGTCCTCAATACTCAATCTTCAATCCTCAATCCTCAATCCTCAATCCTCAATCCTCAATCCTCAATATTCAATCCTCAATACTCAATCTTCAATCCTCAATCCTCAATCCTCAATATTCAATCCTCAATACTCAATCTTCAATCCTCAATCCTCAATCCTCAATCCTCAATCCTCCATCCTCAATCCTCAATATTCAATCCTCAATACTCAATCTTCAATCATCAATCCTCAATCCTCAACCTTGTATACTCAATAATCAATCTCCAATCCTACATCCTCAATCCTCAATCCTCAATCCTCAATCCTCAATCCTCAATCCTCATTCTTCAATCCTCAATACCCAATCCTCAATCTTCAATCCTCAAACATCAATCCTCAATTCTCAATCCTCAATCCTCAGTCGTCAGTCGTCGAACCTCAATCCCCGACGCTTAGCACTCATCCTCAATCCTCAGTCCTCAATCCTCAATCCTCAAACCTAAATCCTCTACCGTCAGTCCTCGTCCTCAATCCTCAAACCTCAATCCTCAATCCTCAATATTCAATCATCAATACTCAATCTTCAATCCTCAATTCTCAATCCTCAATCCTCAATCCTCAATCCTCAATCCTCAATCCTCAGTATTCAATCATCAATACTCAATCTTCAACCCTCAATCTTCAATCCTCAATACTCAATCTTCAATCCTCAATCCTCAATCCTCAATCCTCAATCCTCAATCCTCAGGCATCAATACTCAATCTACAATATTCAATACTCAATCCTTAATCCTCAATCCACAATCCTCAACCTTCAATACACAATACTCAATCTTCAATCCTCAATCCTCAATCCTCAATCCTCAATCCTCAATCCTCAATCCGCAATATTCAATCCTCAATCCTCAATCCTCAGGCATCAATACTCAATCTTCAATGCTCAATCCTCAATCCTCAATCCTCAATCCTCATTCCCCAACCCTCAATCCTCATTCCTCAAACCTCAATCCTCAACCCTCAGTCCTCATACTCAATTCTCAATTCACAATCCTCAATCCTCAATCCACAATCTTCAATCCTCAATAATCAATCTCCAATCCTCAATCCTCTATCCTCGATCCTCAATCCTCAGGCATCAATACTCAATCTTCGATACTCAATCCTCAAACCTCAATCCTCAATCCTCAATATTCAAACCTCAATCCTCAATCCTCAATATTCAATCATCAATACTCAATCTTCAATCCACAATCCTCAATCCTCAATCCTCAATCCTCAATCCTCAATCCTCAATCCTCAATCCTCAATCCTCAATCCTCAATCCTCAATCCTCAATTCTCAATCCTCAATCCTCAATATTCAATCATCAATACTCAATCTTCAACCCTCAATCTTCAGTCCTCAATACTCAATCTTCAATCCTCAATCCTCAATCCTCAATCCTCAATCCTCAATCCTCAGGCATCAATACTCAATCTACAATATTCAATCCTCAATCCTTAATCCTCAATCCACAATCCTCAACCTTCAATACTCAATACTCAATATTCAATCCTCAATCCTCAATCCTCAATCCTCAATCCTCAATCCGCAATATTCAGTCCTCAATACTCAATCTTCAATCATCAATCCTCAATCCTCAATTCTCAGTCGTCAATCCTCAGTCATCAATCCTCAATCTTCAATACTCAATCGTCAATCCTTAGTCCTCAATCCTCAATCCTCAATCCTCGTTCCTCAAACCTCAATCCTCAACCCTCAGTCTTCATCCTCAATCCTCAAACCTCAATCCTCAATCCTCAATATTCAATCATCAACACTCAATCTTCAATCCCCAATCCTCAAACCTCAATCCTCATTCTTCAATCCTAAATACCCAATCCTTAATCTGCAATCCTCAATCCTCAATCCTCAATTCTCAATCCTCAATCCTTAATCCTCAGTCCTCTTCCTCAATCCACAACACTCAATCCTCAGTCCTCAGTATTCAATCATAAATATTCAATCTTCAATCCTCAATCCTCAATCCACAATCCTCAATCCTCAATGCTCAATCCTCAATCCTCAGTATTCAATCATCAATACTCAATCTTCAACCCTCAATCTTCAATCCTCAATACTCAATCTTCAATCCTCAATCCTCAATCCTCAATCCTCAATCCTCAATCCACAGGCATCAATACTCAATCTACAATATTCAATCCTCAATCCTTAATCCTCAATCCACAATCCTCAACCTTCAATACACAATACTCAACCTTCAATCCTCAATCCTCAATCCTCAATCCTCAATCCTCAATCTCAATCCGCAATATTCAATCCTCAATACTCAATCTTCAATCATCAATCCTCAAACCTCAATCTTCAATCCTCATTCTTCAATCCTAAATACCCAATCCTCAATCTTCAATCCTCAATCCTCAATCCTCAATTCTCAATCCTCAATCCTCAACCTTCAATCCTCAACACTCAATCTTCAATCCTCAATCCTCGATTCTCAATCATCAATCCTCATTCTTCAATCTTCAATCCTCAATACTCAATCTTCAATCCTCAATCCTAAATCCTCAATCATCAATCCTCAATCTTCGATCCTCAACACTCAATCTTCAATCCTCAATCCTCAATCCGCAATCCTCAATCTTCAACCCTCTACACTCAATCTTCAATCCTCAATCCTCAATCCTCAATCCTCAATCCTCAATCTTCAATCCTCATCACTAATCTTCAATCAGCAATCCTCAATCCTCAATTCTCAGTCGTCAATCCTCAGTCATCAATCCTCAATCTTCAATACTCAATCGTCAATCCTTAGTCCTCAATCCTCAGTCCTCTGTCCTCAAACCTCAATCCTCTACCCTCAGCTCTCATCCTCCATCCTCAATCCTCAATCATCAATCCTCAATATTATATCCTCAATATTCAATCTTCAATCCTCAATCCTCAATCCTCAATCCTCAATCCTCAATCCTCAATCCCCAGTACTCAATCCTCAATCCTCAACCTTCAATCCTCAATACTCAATCTTCAATCCTCAATCCTCAATCCTCAATCTTCAATCCTCAATACTCAATCTGCAATCCTCAATCCTCAAACCTCAATCCTCAATCCTCATTCTTCAATCCTCAATGCCCAATCCTCAATCTTCAATCCTCAATCCTCAATCCTCAATTCTCAACCCTCAATCCTTAATCCTCAGACCTCAAACATCAATATTCAACCCTCAGTCCTCGTCCTCAATCCACAACCCTCAATCCTCAATCCTCAATCCTCAATCCTCAATTCTCAATCCTCAATACTCAGTCCTCAGTCCTCAAACCGCAATCCTGAACCCTCAGCCCTCATTCTCCATCCTCAATCCTCAATCCTCAATCCTCAATCTTCAATCCTCAATTCTCAATCTTCAATCCTCATGCCTCAATCCTCAATCCTCAATGCTCAATCTTCAATCCCCAATACTCAATCTGCAATCCTCAATCCTCAAACCTCAATCCTCAATCCTCATTCCTCAATCCTCAATACCCAATCCTCAATCTTCAATGCTCAATCCTCAATCCTCAATCCTCAATCCTCAATCCTTAATCCTCAGACCTCAAACATCAATATTCAACCCCCTGTCCTCGTCCTCAATCCACAACCCTCAATCCTCAGTCCTCAATATTCAACCATCAATATTCAAACTTCAATCCTCAATCCTCAATCCTCAATCCTCAATCCTCAATCCTCAATCTTCAATCCTCAAATCTCAATCCTCAACCCTCAGTCCTCATCCTCAATTCTCAATTCTCAAACCTCAATCCTCAATCCTCAATCTTCAATCCTGAATAATCAACTTCCAATCCTAGATCCTCAATCCCCAATCTGCAATCCTTAATCCTCAACCTTCAATCCTTAATTCTCAATCGTCAATCTTCAATCCTCAATACTCAATCTTGAATCCTCAATCCTCGATCCTCAATCATCAATCCTTAATCCTCAATCGTCAATCTTCAATCCTCAATGCTCAATCTACAATCCTCAATCCTCAATCCTCAACCCTCAATCCTCATTCTTCAATACTCAATACCCAATCCTCAATCTTCAATCCTCAATTCTCAATCCTCAATTCTCAATCCTCAGTCCTCAGTCCTGTGTCCTCAAACCTCAATCCTCTACCCTCAGCCCTCATCCTCCATCCTCAATCCTCAATTATCAATCCTCAATCTTATATCCTCAATATTCAATCTTCAATCCTCAATCCTCAATCCTCAATCCTCAATCCTCAATCCTCAATCCTCAGTACTCAATCCTCAATCCACAACCTTCAATCCTCAATACTCAATCTGCAATCCTCAATCCTCAAACCTCAATCCTCAATCCTCATTCTTCAATCCTCAATGCCCAATCCTCAATCCTCAGTCGTCAGTCGTCGAACCTCAATCCCCGACGCTTAGCACTCATCCTCAATCCTCAGTCCTCAATCCTCAATCCTCAAACCTAAATCCTCTACCGTCAGTCCTCGTCCTCAATCCTCAAACCTCAATCCTCAATCCTCAATATTCAATCATCAATACTCAATCTTCAATCCTCAATTCTCAATCCTCAATCCTCAATCCTCAATCCTCAATCCTCAATCCTCAGTATTCAATCATCAATACTCAATCTTCAACCCTCAATCTTCAATCCTCAATACTCAATCTTCAATCCTCAATCCTCAATCCTCAATCCTCAATCCTCAATCCTCAGGCATCAATACTCAATCTACAATATTCAATACTCAATCCTTAATCCTCAATCCACAATCCTCAACCTTCAATACACAATACTCAATCTTCAATCCTCAATCCTCAATCCTCAATCCTCAATCCTCAATCCTCAATCCGCAATATTCAATCCTCAATCCTCAATCCTCAGGCATCAATACTCAATCTTCAATGCTCAATCCTCAATCCTCAATCCTCAATCCTCATTCCCCAACCCTCAATCCTCATTCCTCAAACCTCAATCCTCAACCCTCAGTCCTCATACTCAATTCTCAATTCTCAATCCTCAATCCTCAATCCACAATCTTCAATCCTCAATAATCAATCTCCAATCCTCAATCCTCTATCCTCGATCCTCAATCCTCAGGCATCAATACTCAATCTTCGATACTCAATCCTCAAACCTCAATCCTCAATCCTCAATATTCAAACCTCAATCCTCAATCCTCAATATTCAATCATCAATACTCAATCTTCAATCCACAATCCTCAATCCTCAATCCTCAATCCTCAATCCTCAATCCTCAATCCTCAATCCTCAATCCTCAATCCTCAATCCTCGATCCTCAATTCTCAATCCTCAATCCTCAATATTCAATCATCAATACTCAATCTTCAACCCTCAATCTTCAATCCTCAATACTCAATCTTCAATCCTCAATCCTCAATCCTCAATCCTCAATCCTCAATCCTCAGGCATCAATACTCAATCTACAATATTCAATCCTCAATCCTTAATCCTCAATCCACAATCCTCAACCTTCAATACTCAATACTCAATATTCAATCCTCAATCCTCAATCCTCAATCCTCAATCCTCAATCCGCAATATTCAGTCCTCAATACTCAATCTTCAATCATCAATCCTCAATCCTCAATTCTCAGTCGTCAATCCTCAGTCATCAATCCTCAATCTTCAATACTCAATCGTCAATCCTTAGTCCTCAATCCTCAATCCTCAATCCTCGTTCCTCAAACCTCAATCCTCAACCCTCAGTCTTCATCCTCAATCCTCAAACCTCTATCCTCAATCCTCAATATTCAATCATCAACACTCAATCTTCAATCCCCAATCCTCAAACCTCAATCCTCAATCCTCATTCTTCAATCCTAAATACCCAATCCTTAATCTGCAATCCTCAATCCTCAATCCTCAATTCTCAATCCTCAATCCTTAATCCTCAGTCCTCGTCCTCAATCCACAACACTCAATCCTCAGTCCTCAGTATTCAATCATAAATATTCAATCTTCAATCCTCAATCCTCAATCCACAATCCTCAATCCTCAATGCTCAATCCTCAATCCTCAGTATTCAATCATCAATACTCAATCTTCAACCCTCAATCTTCAATCCTCAATACTCAATCTTCAATCCTCAATCCTCAATCCTCAATCCTCAATCCTCAATCCTCAGGCATCAATACTCAATCTACAATATTCAATCCTCAATCCTTAATCCTCAATCCACAATCCTCAACCTTCAATACACAATACTCAACCTTCAATCTTCAATCCTCAATCCTCAATCCTCAATCCTCAATCTCAATCCGCAATATTCAATCCTCAATACTCAATCTTCAATCAGCAATCCTCAATCCTCAATTCTCAGTCGTCAATCCTCAGCCATCAATCCTCAATCTTCAATACTCAATCGTCAATCCTTAGTCCTCAATCCTCAATCCTCAATCCTCGTTCCTCAAACCTCAATCCTCAACCCTCAGTCTTCATCCTCAATCCTCAAACCTCAATCCTCCATCCTCAATATTCAATCATCAATCCTCAAACCTCAATCTTCAATCCTCATTCTTCAATCCTAAATACCCAATCCTCAATCTTCAATCCTCAATCCTCAATCCTCAATTCTCAATCCTCAATCCTCAACATTCAATCCTCAACACTCAATCTTCAATCCTCAATCCTCAATCCTCAATCATCAATCCTCATTCTTCAATCTTCAATCCTCAATACTCAATCTTCAATCCTCAATCCTAAATCCTCAATCATCAATCCTCATTCTTCAATACTCAATACCCAATCCTCAATCTTCAATCCTCAATTCTCAATCCTCAATTCTCAATCCTCAGTCCTCAGTCCTGTGTCCTCAAACCTCAATCCTCTACCCTCAGCCCTCATCCTCCATCCTCAATCCTCAATCATCAATCCTCAATCTTATATCCTCAATATTCAATCTTCAATCCTCAATCCTCAATCCTCAATCCTCAATCCTCAATCCTCAATCCTCAGTACTCAATCCTCAATCCTCAACCTTCAATCCTCAATACTCAATCTTCAATCCTCAATCCTCAATCCTCAATCTTCAATCCTCAATACTCAATCTGCAATCCTCAATCCTCAAACCTCAATCCTCAATCCTCATTCTTCAATCCTCAATGCCCAATCCTCAATCTTCAATCCTCAATCCTCAATCCTCAATTCTCAACCCTCAATCCTTAATCCTCAGACCTCAAACATCAATATTCAACCCTCAGTCCTCGTCCTCAATCCACAACCCTCAATCCTCAATCCTCAATCCTCAATCCTCAATTCTCAATCCTCAATACTCAGTCCTCAGTCCTCAAACCGCAATCCTGAACCCTCAGCCCTCATCCTCCATCCTCAATCCTCAATCCTCAATCCTCAATCTTCAATCCTCAATTCTCAATCTTCAATCCTCATGCCTCAATCCTCAATCCTCAATGCTCAATCTTCAATCCCCAATACTCAATCTGCAATCCTCAATCCTCAAACCTCAATCCTCAATCCTCATTCCTCAATCCTCAATACCCAATCCTCAATCTTCAATCCTCAATCCTCAATCCTCAATCCTCAATCCTCAATCCTTAATCCTCAGACCTCAAACATCAATATTCAACCCTCTGTCCTCGTCCTCAATCCACAACCCTCAATCCTCAGTCCTCAATATTCAACCATCAATATTCAAACTTCAATCCTCAATCCTCAATCCTCAATCCTCAATCCTCAATCCTCAATCCTCAATCTTCAATCCTCAAACCTCAATCCTCAACCCTCAGTCCTCATCCTCAATTCTCAATTCTCAAACCTCAATCCTCAATCCTCAATCTTCAATCCTGAATAATCAACCTCCAATCCTAGATCCTCAATCCCCAATCTGCAATCCTTAATCCTCAACCTTCAATCCTTAATTCTCAATCGTCAATCTTCAATCCTCAATACTCAATCTTGAATCCTCAATCCTCGATCCTCAATCATCAATCCTTAATCCTCAATCGTCAATCTTCAATCCTCAATACTCAATCTACAATCCTCAATCCTCAATCCTCAATCCTCAATCCTCATTCTTCAATACTCAATACCCAATCCTCAATCTTCAATCCTCAATTCTCAATCCTCAATTCTCAATCCTCAGTCCTCAGTCCTGTGTCCTCAAACCTCAATCCTCTACCCTCAGCCCTCATCCTCCATCCTCAATCCTCAATCATCAATCCTCAATCTTATATCCTCAATATTCAATCTTCAATCCTCAATCCTCAATCCTCAATCCTCAATCCTCAATCCTCAATCCTCAGTACTCAATCCTCAATCCTCAACCTTCAATCCTCAATACTCAATCTGCAATCCTCAATCCTCAAACCTCAATCCTCAATCCTCATTCTTCAATCCTCAATGCCCAATCCTCAATCTTCAATCCTCAATCCTCAATCCTCAATTCTCAACCCTCAATCCTTAATCCTCAGACATCAAACATCAATATTCAACCCTCAGTCCTCGTCCTCAATCCACAATCCTCAATCCTCAATGCTCAATCTTCAATCCCCAATACTCAATCTGCAATCCTCAATCCTCAAACCTCAATCCTCAATCCTCATTCCTCAATCCTCAATACCCAATCCTCAATCTTCAATCCTCAATCCTCAATCCTCAATCCTCAGTCCTCAATCCTTAATCCTCAGACCTCAAACATCAATATTCAACCCTCTGTCCTCGTCCTCAATCCACAACCCTCAATCCTCAGTACTCAATATTCAACCATCAATATTCAATCTTCAATCCTCAATCCTCAATCCTCAATCCTCAATCCTCAATCCTCAATCTTCAATCCTCAAACCTCAATCCTCAACCCTCAGTCCTCATCCTCAATTCTCAATTCTCAATCCTCAATCCTCAATCCTCAATCTTCAATCCTGAATAATCAACCTCCAATCCTAGATCCTCAGTCCCCAATCTGCAATCCTTAATCCTCAACCTTCAATCCTTAATTCTCAATCGTCAATCTTCAATCCTCAATACTCAATCTTGAATCCTCAATCCTCAATCCTCAATCATCAATCCTTAATCCTCAATCGTCAATCTTCAATCCTCAATACTCAATCTACAATCCTCAATCCTCAATCCTCAATCCTCAATCCTCATTCTTCAATACTCAATACCCAATCCTCAATCTTCAATCCTCAATTCTCAATCCTCAATTCTCAATCCTCAGTCCTCAGTCCTGTGTCCTCAAACCTCAATCCTCTACCCTCAGCCCTCATCCTCCATCCTCAATCCTCAATCATCAATCCTCAATCTTATATCCTCAATATTCAATCTTCAATCCTCAATCCTCAATCCTCAATCCTCAATCCTCAATCCTCAATCCTCAGTACTCAATCTTCAATCCTTAATTCTCAATCTTCAATCCTCGATCCTCAATCATCAATCCTCAATCCTCAATACCCAATCCTCAATCCTCAATCCTCAATCCTCAATCCTCAATCCTCAATCTTCAACCCTATATCCTCAATCCTCAATACTCAATCCACAATCTTCAATCCTCAATACTCAATCTTCAATCCTCAATCCTCAATCCTCAATCCGCAATATTCAATCATCAATACTCAATCTTCAATCCTCATTCCTCAATCCCCAATTCTCAATACTCAATCCTCAATCCTCAATCCTCAATCCACAATCCTCAACCTTCTATACTCAATAATCAATCTCCAATCCTCAATCCTCGCTCCTCAATCTTCAACCCTGAATCCTCAATCCTCAATACTCAATCCTCAATCTTCAACCCTCAACACTCAATCTTCAATCAGCAATCCTCAATCCTCAATTCTCAGTCGTCAATCCTCAGTCATCAATCCTCAATCTTCAATACTCAATCGTCAATCCTTAGTCCTCAATCCTCAATCCTCAATCCTCGTTCCTCAAACCTCAATCCTCAACCCTCAGTCTTCATCCTCAATCCTCAAACCTCAATCCTCAATCCTCAATATTCAATCATTAATCCTCAAACCTCAATCTTCAATCCTCATTCTTCAATCCTAAATACCCAATCCTCAATCTTCAATCCTCAATCCTCAATCCTCAATTCTCAATCCTCAATCCTTAATCCTCAGACCTCAAACATCAATATTCAACCCTCAGTCCTCGTCCTCAATCCAGAACACTCAACCCTCAGTCCTCAATATTCAATCATCAATATTCAACCTTCAATGCTGAATCCTCAATCCTCAATCCTCAATCCTCAATCCTCAATCTTCAATCCTGAATCCTCAATCCTGAATACTCAATCCTCAATCTTCAATCCTCAATACTCAATCTTCAATCCTCAATCCTCAATCCTCAATCCTCAATTCTCAATCTTCAATCCTCAACACTAAATCTTCAATCCTCAATCCTCAATCCTCAATCCTCAATCCTCATTCTTCAATCTTCAATACTCAATACTCAATCTTCAATCCTCAATCCTCAATCCTCAATCCTCAATCCTCAATCTTCAATCCTCAACACTCAATCTTCAATCCTCAATCCTCAATCCTCAATCCTCGATCCTCATTCTTCAACCCTCAATACCCAATCCTCAATCTTCAACCCTCAATCCTCAATCCTCAATACTAATTCCTCAATCCTCACTCTTCAATCCTGAATACCCAATCCTCAATTTCAATTCTCAATCCTCAATCCTCATTTCTCAATCCTCAATCCTCAACCCTCAGCCCTCATCCTCCATCGTCAATCCTCAATCCTCAATCCTCAATCTTCAATCCTCAATTCTCAATCTTCAGTCCTCGATCCTCAATCATCAATCCTCAATCCTCAATCCTCAGGCATCAATACTCAATCTTCAATGCTCAATCCTCAATCCTCAATCCTCAATCCTCATTCCTCAATCCTCAATACCCAATCATCAATCCTCAATCCTCAATCCTCAGTCCTCAATCCTCAATCCACCGGCGTCAATACTCAATCTACAATATTCAATCCTCAATCCTTAATCCTCAATCCACAATCCTCAACCTTCAATACTCAATACTCAATCTTCAATCCTCAATCCTCAATCTTCAATCCTCAATCCTCAATCCTCAATCCTCAATATTCAATCCTCAATACACAATCTTCAATCATCAATCCTCAATCCTCAATTCTCAGTCGTCAATCCTCAGTCACCAATCGTCAATCTTCAATACTCAATCGTCAATCCTTAGTACTCAACCCTCAATACTCAATCCTCGTTCCTCAAACCTCAATCCTCCACCCTCAGTCTTCATCCTCAATCCTCAAGCCTCAATCCTCATTCCTCAACATTCAATCATCAATACTCAATCTTCGATCCTCAATCCTCAAACCTCAATCCTCAATCCTCATTCTTCAATCCTAAATACCCAATCCTCAATCTTCAATCCTCAATCCTCAATACTCAATTCTCAATCCTCAATCCTTAATCCTCAGACCTCAAACATCAATATTCAACCCTCAGTCCTCGACCTCAATCCACAACCCTCAATCCTCAGTCCTCAATATTCAATCATCAATATTCAATCTTCAATCCTCAATCCTCGATCCTCAATCCTCAATCCTCAATCCTCAGTCTTCAACCCTGAATACTCAATCCTCAATACTCAATCCTCAATCTTCAATCCTCAATACTCAATTTTCAATCCTCAATCCTCAAACCTCAATCCTTAATATTCAATCATCAATACTCAATCTTCAATCCTCAATCCTCAATCCTCAATTCTCAATCCTCAATCCTCAACCCTCAATCCTCAACCCTCAATCCTCAATCCTCAATCCACAATTCTCAACCTTCTATACTCAATAGTCAATCTCCAATCCTAGATCCTCAATCCTCAATCCTCAATCCTCAATCTTCAACCCTGAATCCTCAAACCTCAATACTCAATCCTCAATCTTCAATCCTCAATCCTCAATCCTCAATCCTAATTCCTCAATCCTCATTCTTCAATCATCAATACCCAATCCTCAATTTCAATCCTCAATCCTCAATCCTCAATTCTCAATCCTCAATCCTCAGTCCTCAGTCCTCAAACCGCAATCCTCAACCCTCAGCCCTCATCCTCCATCCTCAATCCTCAATCCTCAATCCTCAATCTTCAATCCTCAACTCTCAATCTTCAATCCTCATTCCTCAATCCTGAATCCTCAATGCTCAATCTTCAATCCTCAATACTCAATCTGCAAACCTCAATCCTCAAACCTCAATCCTCAATCCTCATTCGTCAATCCTCAATACCCAATCCTCAATGTTCAATCCTCAATCCTCAATCCTCAATTCTCAATCCTCAATCCTTAATCCTCAATCCTCAATCCTCAATCCTCAATCCTCAATTCTCAATCCTCAATCCTCAGTCCTCAGTCGTCGAATCTCAATCCCCGACGCTTAGCACTCATCCTCAATCCACAGTCCTCAATCCTCAATTCTCAATCCTCAATCCTTAATCCGCAGACCTCAAACATCAATATTCAACCCTGAATCCTCGTCCACAATCCACAACCCTCAATCCGCAGTCCTCAATATTCAATCATCAATATTCAATCTTCAATCCTCAATCTTCAATCCTCAATCCTCAATCCTCAATCCTCAATCTTCAACCCTGAATCCCCAATCCTCAATACTCAATCCTCAATCTTCAATCCTCAATACCCAATCTTCAATCCTCAATCCTCAATCCTCAGTACTCTATCCTCAATCCTCATTCTTCAATCCTCAATACCCAATCCTCAATCTTCAATCCTCAATCCTCAATCCTCAATCCCAATTCCTCAATCCTCATCCTTCAATCCTCAATACCCAATCCTCAACACCCAATCCTCAATTTCAATCCTCAATCCTCAATCCTCATTTCTCAATCCTCAATCCTCAACCCTCGGCCCTCATCCTCCATCGTCAGTACTCAACCCTCTATCCTCAATCTTCAATCCTCAATACCCTATCTTCAATCCTCATTCCTCAATCCTCAATCCTCAATCCTCAATCTTCAATCCTCAATACTCAATCTGCAATCCTCAATCCTCAAACCTCATTCCTCAATCCTCATTCCTCAATCCTCAATACCCAATCCTCAATCCTCAATCCTCAATCCTCAATCCTCAATCCTCAATCTTCAACCCTATATCCTCAATCCTCAATACTCAATCCTCAATCTTCAACCCTCAATACTCAACCTTCAATCCTCAATCCTCAATCCTCAATCCTCAATATTCGATCATCAATACTCAATCTTCAATCCTCATTCCTCAATCCCCAATTCTCAATCCTCAATCCTCAATCCTCAATCCTCAATCCTCAATCCTCAATCCACAATCCTCAACCTTCTATACTCAACAATCAATATCCAATCCTCAATCCTCACTCCGCAATCTTCAACCCTGAATCCTCAATCCTCAATACTCAATCCTCAATCTTCAATCCTCAATACTCAATCTTCAATCCTCAATCCCCAATCCTCAATCCTCAGTCCTCAATCTTCAACCCTCAACACTCAATCTTCAATCCTCAATCCTCAATCCTCAATCCTCAATCCTCAATCTTCTATCCTCATCGCTAATCTTCAATCAGCAATCCTCAATCCTCAATTCTCAGTCGTCAATCCTCAGTCATCAATCCTCAATCTTCAATACTCAATCGTCAATCCTTAGTCCTCAATCCTCAATCCTCAATCCTCGTTCCTCAAACCTCAATCCTCAACCCTCAGTCTTCATCCTCAATCCTCAAACCTCAATCCTCAATCCTCAATATTCAATCATCAACCCTCAAACCTGAATCTTCAATCCTCATTCTTCAATCCTAAATACCCAATCCTCAATCTTCAATCCTCAATCCTCAATCCTCAATTCTCAATCCTCAATTCTTAATCCTCAGACCTCAAACTTCAATATTCAACCCTCAGTCCTCGTCCTCAATCCACAACCCTCAATCCTCAGTCCTCAATATTCAATCATCAATATTCAATCCTCAATCCTCAATCTTCAATCCTCAATAATCAGACTCCAATCCTCAATCCTCAATCCTCGATCCTCAATCCCCAGGCATCAATACTCAATCTTCAATACTCAATCCTCAATTCTCAATCGTCAATCCTTAGTCCTCAATCCTCAATCCTCAATCCTCGTTCCTCAATCCTCAATCCTCAATATTCAATCATCAATACTCAATCCTCATTTCTCAATGCTCTATCCTCAGTCCTCAGTCCTCAAACCTCAATCCTGAACCGTCAGCACTCATCGTCAATCCCCAATCCTCAATCCTCAATCCTCAATCCTCAATCCTCAGTCCTCAATCCTCAATCTTCAATCCTCAATACTCAATCCTCAATCTTCAATCCTCAATACTCAATCTTCAATCCTCAATCCTCAATCCTCAATCGTCAAACTTCAGTCCTCAATACTCAATCCTCAGTCCTCAATCTTCAATCGTCAATACTCATCCTTCAATCCTCAATCCTCAACCCTCAACCCTCAATTTTCATTCCTCAATCCTCAATCCTCAATCATCAATCCTCATTCTTCAATCCTCAATACCCAATCCTCAATCTTCAATCCTCAATCCTCAATCCTCAATTCTCAATCCTCAATCCTCAGTCCTCAGTCCTCAAACCTCAATCCTCAACCCTCAGCCCTCATCCTCAATACTGAATCCTCAATCCACAATCCTCAGTCCTCAGTCCTCAAACCTCAATCCTCAATCCTCTATCCCCAATCCTCAATCCTCAGTCCTCAATCACCAATCCTCAACCCTCAATCCTCATTTCTCAATCCTCAATCCTCAACCCTCAGTCCTCATCCTCAAGTCTCAATTCTCAATCCTCAATCCTGAATTCTCAATCTTCAATCCTCAATAATCAACCTCCAATCCTAGATCCTCAATCCACAATACTCAACCATCAATCCTCAATACTGAATCTTCAATCCTCAATCCTCAATCCTCAATCCTTAATCCTCAATCGTCTATCTTCAGTCCTCAATACTCAGTCTTCAGTTCTCAATCTTCAATCCTCAATCCTCAATCCTCAATCCTCAGTACTCAATCCTCAGTCCTCAAACCTCAATTCTGAATCCTCAATCCTGAGTCCTCAATCTTCGGCCCTCAGTCCTCAACTATCAGTTGTCAATCCTCAATCCTCAATAGAATATCCTCAATTCACAGCTTTCAATACTCAATACTCAAACTGCAATCTTCAAACCTCTATCCACAAACATCAATTCTCATCACTCAACCCTCAACACTCAGTCCTCAACGTTCAATCCTCAATCCTCAATCCTCGATCCTCAATCGTCAATCTTCAATCCTCAATACTCAATCTTCAATCCTCAATCCTCAATCCTCAATCCTCAATCCTCATTCTTCAATCCTCAGTACCCAAACCTCAATCTTCAATCCTCAATCCTCAATCCTCAATTCTCAATCCTCAATCGTCAGTCCACAGTCCTCAAACCTCAATCCTCAACCCTCAACCCTCATCGTCAATCCTCAATCCTCAATCCTCAATCCTCAACCTTCAATCCTCAATACTCAATCTTCAATCCTCAATCATCAATCCTCAATTCTCAATCCTCTATCTTCAATCCTCAATACTAAATCTTCAATCCTCAATCCTCGATACTCAATCCTCAATTCTCAATCCTCAATCGTCAGTCTTCTATCCTCAATACTCAATCTTCAATCCTCAGCACTCAATCCTCAATCCTCAATCCTCAATCCTCATTCTTCAATCCTCAATACCCAATCCTCAATCTTCAATCCTCAATCCTCAATCCTCAATTCTCAATCCTGTATCTTCAATCCTCAATACTAAACCTTCAATCCTCGATCTTCAATCCTCAATCCTCAATCCACAATCCTCAGACCTCAGACCTCAAACCTCAATACTCAATCCTCAATCCCCAATCCTCAATCCTCAATTTTCAATCATCAATACTAAATCGTCAATCCTCAATCCTCGATCCTCAATCCTCAATCCTCAATCCTCAATCGTCAGTCTTCTATCCTGAATACTCAATCTTCAATCCTCAATCCTCAATCCTCAATCCTCAATCTTCAATACTCAATCCTCAATCCTCAATCCTCAATCCTCAATATTCAACACTCAACCCTCAACCATCAATCCTCAATACTCAACCACCAATCCTCAATTCTCAATACTCAATAGAACATCCTGAATTCTGATGGTTCAATACTCAATCCAGAATATTCAATATTCAAATCCCAAACCTCAAGCATCAATTCTCAACACTCAATCCTCAACATTCAGTCCTCTCTCTTCAATCCTACATCCTCAACACTCAATCCTCAAGCGTCAATCCTCAATACTCAATACTCAATCCTCAATCATCAATCCTCAATCTTCAATACTCAATCCTCAATCCTCAATCCTCAATCCACAATACTCAACCATCAATCCTAAATTCTCAATGCTCAATAGAATATCCTGAATTCTCAGGATTCTATACTCAAACCTCCATCCTCAACCCTCAGCCCTCATTCTCAATCCTCAATCCTCAATCCTCAATATTCAATCACCAATACTCAATCTTCAATCCTCTATCCTCAATCCTCAATCCTCAATCCTCAACCCTCAGTCACAAATCCTCAATCTTCAATACTCAATCGTCAATCCTCAGTCCTCAATCCTCAATCCTCAATCCTCGTTCCTCAAGCCTCAATCCTCAACCCTCAGTCCAAATCCTCATTTCTCAATTCTCAATCCTCAATCCTCAATCCCCAAAAATCAATCTCCAATCCTAGATCTTCAATCCCCAATCCTGAGTCCTTAATCCTCAATCTTCAATCCTCAATCGCCAGTCCTCAATCTTCAATCCTCTATGCTCAATCGTCAATCCTCAAGCCTCAGTCCTCAATCCTCAATCCTCAATCCTCAAACCTCAATCCTCAACCGTCAGTCCTCGTCCTCAATCCTCAACCCTCAATCCTCATTCTTCAATCCTCAATACCCAATTCTCAATCTTCAATCCTCAATCCTAAATCCTCAATTCTCAACCCTCAATCCTCAGCCCTCAGTCCTCAAACCTCAATCCTCAACCCTCAGCCCTAATCCTGAATACTCAATCCTCAATCCTCAATCCTCAGCCCTCTGTCCTCAAACCTCAATGCTCAATCCTCAATCCCCAATCCTCAATCCTCAATCCTCAGTCATCAATCCTCAATCTTCAATACTCATTCCTCAATCCTCAATCCCCAATCCTCAATCTTCAATCATCAATCCTCAATCTTCAACAGTCAATCCTCAATCCTCAATCCTCAATACTAACCATCAATCCTCATTTCTCGATACTCAATAGAATATCCTGAATTCTCAGGATTCTATACTCAAACCTCAATCCTTAACCCTCAGCCCTCATTCTCAATCCTCAATCCTCAATCTTCAATATTCAATCCCCAATACTCAGTCTTCAATCCTCAATCCTCAATCCTCAATCCTCAGCACTCAGTCCTCAAACTTCAATGCTCAATCCTGAATCCCCAATCCTCAATCCTCAATCCTCAATCACCAATCCTCAATCTTCAATACTCATTCCTCAATCCTGAATCCCCAATCCTCAATCTTCAATCATCAATCCTCAATCTTCAACACTCAATCCTCAATCCTCAATCTTCAATACTAACCATCAATCCTCAATTCTCGATACTCAATAGAATATCCTGAATTCTCAGGATTCAATACTGAAACCTCAACCCTCAAGCCTCAGCCCTCATCCTCCATCCTCAATCGCCAATCCTCAATCCTGAATCTTCAATCCTCAACATTCAATCTTCTATGCTCAATCCTCAAACCTCAATCCTCAATCCTCAATCCACAATCCTCAACCTTCAATACTCAATAATCAATCCTTAGTCCTCAATCCTCAATATTCAATATTCAATCCTCAATACTCAATCTTCAATCGTCAATACCCAATCCTCAATTCTCAGTCGTCAATCCTCAGTCATCAATCCTCAATCTTCAATACCCAATCGTCAATCCTTAGTCCTCAATCCTCAATCCTCAATCCTCGTTCCTCTAACCTCAATCCTCAACCCTCAGTCTTCATCCTCAATCCTCAAACCTCAATCCCCAATCCTCAACATTCAACCCTCAGCCCTCATCCTCCATCCTCAATCCTCTATCCTCAATCCTCAATCTTCAATCCTCAATTCTCAATCTTCAATCCTCGATCCTCAATCCACAGTCCTCAATATTCAATCATCAATACTCAATCTTCAACCCTCAGTCTTCAATCCTCAATACTCAATCAGCAATCCTCAATCCACAATCCTCAATCCTCAGGCATCAATACTCAATCTACAATATTCAATCCTCAATCCTTAATCCTCAATCCACAATCCTCAACCTTCAATACTCAATACCCAATCCTCAATCTTCAATCCCCAAACATCAATCCTCATTCTTCAATCCTCAATACCCAATCCTCAATCTTCAATCCCCAAACATCAATCCTCAATTCTCAATCCTCAATCCTCAGTCCTCAGTCGTCAAACCTCAATCCCCGACCCTTAGCACTCATCCTCAATCCTCAGACCTCAATCCTCAATCCTCAATCCTAAATCCTCTACCGTCAGTCCTCGTCCTCAATCCTCAAACCTCAATCCTCAATCCTCAATATTCAATCATCAATACTCAATCTTCAATCCTCAATACTCAATCCTCAATCCTCAATCCTCAATCCTCAATCCTCAATATTCAATCATCAACACTCAATCTTCAATCCTCAATCCTCAATCCTCAATCCTCAATCCTCATTCTTCAATCCTCAATACCCAATCCTCAATCTTCAATCCTCAATCCTCAATCCTCAATCCTAATTCCTCAATCCTCATTCTTCAATCCTGAATACCCAATCCTCAATCTTCAATCCTCAATCCTCAATCCTCAATTCTCAATCCTCAATCCTTAATCCTCAGACCTCAAACATCAATATTCAACCCTCAGTGCTCGTCCTCAATCCACAACCCTCAATCCTCAGTCCTCAATATTCAATCATCAATATTCAATCTTCAATCCTCAATACTCAATCCTCAATCCTCAATCCTCAAACCTCAATCCTCAATCTTCAACCCTGAATCCTCAATCCCCAATACTCAATCCTCAATCTTCAATCCTCAATACTCAATCTTCAATCCTCAATCCTCAATCCTCAATCCTCAATCCTCAATCTTCAATCCTCATTCCTCAATCCTCAATCCTCGATCCTCAATCTTCTATCCTCAATACTCAATCTGCAATCCTCAATCCTCAAACCTCAATCTTCAATCCTCATTCCTCAATCCTCAATACCCAATCCTCAATCCGCAATCCTCGATCCTCAATCCTCAATATTCAATCATCAATACTCAATCTTCAACCCTCAATCTTCAATCCTCAATACTCAATCTTCAATCCTCAATCCTCAATCCTCAATCCTCAATCCTCAATCCTCAGGCATCAATACTCAATCTACAATATTCAATCCTCAATCCTTAATCCTCAATCCACAATCCTCAACTTTCAATACTCAATACTCAATCTTCAATCCTCAATCCTCAATCCTCAATCCTCAATCCTCAATCCTCAATCCTCAATATTCAATCCTCAATACTCAATCTTCAATCATCAATCCTCAATCCTCAATTCTCAGACGTCAATCCTCAGTCATCAATCCTCAATCTTCAATACTCAATCCTCAATCCCCAATCCTCAATCCTCAATCCTCATTCTTCAATCCTCAATACCCAATCCTCAATCTTCAATCCTCAATCCTCAATCCTCAATCATAATTCCTCAATCCTCATTCTTCAGTGCTCAATACCCAATCCTCAATTTCAATCCTCAATCCTCAATCCTCATTTCTCAATCCTCCATCCTCAACCCTCAGCCCTCATCCTCCATCCTCAATCCTCAATCCTCAATCCTCATTCTTCAATCCTCAATACCCAATCCTCAATCCTCAATCCTCAATCCTCATTCTTCAATCCTCAATACCCAATCCTCAATCTTCAATCCTCAAACATCAATCCTCAGTCCTCAATCCTCAATCCTCAAACCTAAATCCTCTACCGTCAGTCCTCCTCCTCAATCCTCAATCCTCAATCCTCAATCCTCAATATTCAATCCTCAATACTCAATCTTCAATCGTCAATCCTCAATCCTCAATTCTCAGTCGTCAATCCTCAGTCATCCATCCTCAATCTTCAATACCCAATCGTCAATCCTTAGTCCTCTATCCTCAATCCTCAATCCTCGTTCCTCTAACCTCAATCCTCAACCCTCTGTCTTCATCCTCAATCCTCAAACCTCAATCCTCAATCCTCAACATTCAACCCCCAGCCCTCATCCTCCATCCTCAATCCTCTATCCTCAATCCTCAATCTTCAATCCTGAATTCTCAATCTTCAATCCTCGATCCTCAATCATCAGTCCTCAATATTCAATCATCAATACTCAATCTTCAACCCTCAGTCTTCAATCCTCAATACTCAATCAGCAATCCTCAATCCTCAATCCTCAATCCTCAATCCTCAATCCTCAATCCTCAGGCATCAATACTCAATCTACAATATTCAATCCTCAATCCTTAATCCTCAATCCACAATCCTCAACCTTCAATACTCAATACTCTATCTTCAATCCTCAATCCTCTATCCTCAATCCTCATTCCTCAATCCTCAATCCTCAATATTCAATCCTCAATACTCAATTTTCAATCATCAATTCTCAATCCTCAATTCTCAGTCGTCAATCCTCAGTCATCAATCCTCAATCTTCAATCCTCAACACTCAATCTTCAATCCTCAATCCTCAATCCTCAATCCTCAATCCTCATTCTTCAATCCTCAATACCCAATCCTCAATCTTCAATCCTCAATCCTCAATCCTCAATCCTAATTCCTCAATCCTCATTCTTCAATCCTCAATACCCAATCCTCAATTTCAATCCTCAATCCTCAATCCTCATTTCTCAATCCTCAATCCTCAACCCTCAGCCCTCATCCTCCATCCTCAGTACTCAATCCTCTATCCTCAATCTTCAATCCTCAATACTCAATCTTCAATCCTCATTCCTCATTTCTCAATCCTCAATCCTCAACCCTCAGCCCTCATCCTCCATTCTCAATCCTCAATCCTCAATCCTCAATCCTCAATCTTCAATCCTCAATTCTCAATCTTCAATCCTCGATCCTCAATCCTCAATCCTCAATCCTCAATCATCAATCCTCAAACCTCAATCCTCAATCCTTAATCCTCAATCCACAATCCTCAACCTTCAATACTCAATAATCAATCTCCAATCCTAGATCCTCAATCCTCAATCCTCAATCCTCAATCCTCAATCCTCATTCTTCAGTCCTCAATACCCAATCCTCAATCTTCAATCCTCAAACATCAATCCTCAATTCTCAATCCTCAATCCTCAGTCCTCAGTCGTCGAACCTCAATCCCCGACCCTTAGCACTCATCCTCAATCCTCAGTCCTCAATCCTCAATCCTCAAACCTAAATCCTCTACCGTCAGTCCTCGTCCTCAATCTTCACACCTCAATCCTCAATCCTCAATATTCAATCATCAATACTCAATCTTCAATCCTCAATCCTCAAACCTCAATCCTCAATCCTCATTCTTCAATCCTGAATACCCAATCCTCAATCTTCAATCCTCAATCCTCAATCCTCAATCCTCAATCCTCAATCCTCAATCCTCAATCCTCAATCCTCAATCCTCAATCCTCAATCCACAATCCTCAACCTTCAATACTCAATAATCAATCCTTAGTCCTCAATCCTCAATATTCAATATTCAATCCTCAATACTCAATCTTCAATCGTCAATACCCAATCCTCAATTCTCAGTCGTCAATCCTCAGCCATCAATCCTCAATCTTCAATACCCAATCGTCAATCCTTAGTCCTCAATCCTCAATCCTCAATCCTCGTTCCTCTAACCTCAATCCTCAACCCTCAGT
This sequence comes from Calliopsis andreniformis, assembly GCF_051401765.1. Taxonomy (NCBI): domain Eukaryota; kingdom Metazoa; phylum Arthropoda; class Insecta; order Hymenoptera; family Andrenidae; genus Calliopsis; species Calliopsis andreniformis. Next base: position 1,549,370 of record NW_027480455.1, on the reverse strand, counting down.
CTTCATCCTCAATCCTCAAACCTCAATCCCCAATCCTCAACATTCAACCCTCAGCCCTCATCCTCCATCCTCAATCCTCTATCCTCAATCCTCAATCTTCAATCCTCAATTCTCAATCTTCAATCCTCGATCCTCAATCCACAGTCCTCAATATTCAATCATCAATACTCAATCTTCAACCCTCAGTCTTCAATCCTCAATACTCAATCAGCAATCCTCAATCCACAATCCTCAATCCTCAGGCATCAATACTCAATCTACAATATTCAATCCTCAATCCTTAATCCTCAATCCACAATCCTCAACCTTCAATACTCAATACCCAATCCTCAATCTTCAATCCCCAAACATCAATCCTCATTCTTCAATCCTCAATACCCAATCCTCAATCTTCAATCCCCAAACATCAATCCTCAATTCTCAATCCTCAATCCTCAGTCCTCAGTCGTCAAACCTCAATCCCCGACCCTTAGCACTCATCCACAATCCTCAGACCTCAATCCTCAATCCTCAATCCTAAATCCTCTACCGTCAGTCCTCGTCCTCAATCCTCAAACCTCAATCCTCAATCCTCAATATTCAATCATCAATACTCAATCTTCAATCCTCAATACTCAATCCTCAATCCTCAATCCTCAATCCTCAATCCTCAATATTCAATCATCAACACTCAATCTTCAATCCTCAATCCTCAATCCTCAATCCTCAATCCTCATTCTTCAATCCTCAATACCCAATCCTCAATCCTCAATCCTCAATATTCAATCACCAATACTCAATCTTCAATCCTCTATCCTCAATCCTCAATCCTCAATCCTCAACCCTCAGTCACAAATCCTCAATCTTCAATACTCAATCGTCAATCCTCAGTCCTCAATCCTCAATCCTCAATCCTCGTTCCTCAAGCCTCAATCCTCAACCCTCAGTCCAAATCCTCATTTCTCAATTCTCAATCCTCAATCCTCAATCCCCAAAAATCAATCTCCAATCCTAGATCTTCAATCCCCAATCCTGAGTCCTTAATCCTCAATCTTCAATCCTCAATCGCCAGTCCTCAATCTTCAATCCTCTATGCTCAATCGTCAATCCTCAAGCCTCAGTCCTCAATCCTCAATCCTCAATCCTCAAACCTCAATCCTCAACCGTCAGTCCTCGTCCTCAATCCTCAACCCTCAATCCTCATTCTTCAATCCTCAATACCCAATTCTCAATCTTCAATCCTCAATCCTAAATCCTCAATTCTCAACCCTCAATCCTCAGCCCTCAGTCCTCAAACCTCAATCCTCAACCCTCAGCCCTAATCCTGAATACTCAATCCTCAATCCTCAATCCTCAGCCCTCTGTCCTCAAACCTCAATGCTCAATCCTCAATCCCCAATCCTCAATCCTCAATCCTCAGTCATCAATCCTCAATCTTCAATACTCATTCCTCAATCCTCAATCCCCAATCCTCAATCTTCAATCATCAATCCTCAATCTTCAACAGTCAATCCTCAATCCTCAATCCTCAATACTAACCATCAATCCTCATTTCTCGATACTCAATAGAATATCCTGAATTCTCAGGATTCTATACTCAAACCTCAATCCTTAACCCTCAGCCCTCATTCTCAATCCTCAATCCTCAATCTTCAATATTCAATCCCCAATACTCAGTCTTCAATCCTCAATCCTCAATCCTCAATCCTCAGCACTCAGTCCTCAAACTTCAATGCTCAATCCTGAATCCCCAATCCTCAATCCTCAATCCTCAATCACCAATCCTCAATCTTCAATACTCATTCCTCAATCCTGAATCCCCAATCCTCAATCTTCAATCATCAATCCTCAATCTTCAACACTCAATCCTCAATCCTCAATCTTCAATACTAACCATCAATCCTCAATTCTCGATACTCAATAGAATATCCTGAATTCTCAGGATTCAATACTGAAACCTCAACCCTCAAGCCTCAGCCCTCATCCTCCATCCTCAATCGCCAATCCTCAATCCTGAATCTTCAATCCTCAACATTCAATCTTCTATGCTCAATCCTCAAACCTCAATCCTCAATCCTCAATCCACAATCCTCAACCTTCAATACTCAATAATCAATCCTTAGTCCTCAATCCTCAATATTCAATATTCAATCCTCAATACTCAATCTTCAATCGTCAATACCCAATCCTCAATTCTCAGTCGTCAATCCTCAGTCATCAATCCTCAATCTTCAATACCCAATCGTCAATCCTTAGTCCTCAATCCTCAATCCTCAATCCTCGTTCCTCTAACCTCAATCCTCAACCCTCAGTCTTCATCCTCAATCCTCAAACCTCAATCCCCAATCCTCAACATTCAACCCTCAGCCCTCATCCTCCATCCTCAATCCTCTATCCTCAATCCTCAATCTTCAATCCTCAATTCTCAATCTTCAATCCTCGATCCTCAATCCACAGTCCTCAATATTCAATCATCAATACTCAATCTTCAACCCTCAGTCTTCAATCCTCAATACTCAATCAGCAATCCTCAATCCACAATCCTCAATCCTCAGGCATCAATACTCAATCTACAATATTCAATCCTCAATCCTTAATCCTCAATCCACAATCCTCAACCTTCAATACTCAATACCCAATCCTCAATCTTCAATCCCCAAACATCAATCCTCATTCTTCAATCCTCAATACCCAATCCTCAATCTTCAATCCCCAAACATCAATCCTCAATTCTCAATCCTCAATCCTCAGTCCTCAGTCGTCAAACCTCAATCCCCGACCCTTAGCACTCATCCTCAATCCTCAGACCTCAATCCTCAATCCTCAATCCTAAATCCTCTACCGTCAGTCCTCGTCCTCAATCCTCAAACCTCAATCCTCAATCCTCAATATTCAATCATCAATACTCAATCTTCAATCCTCAATACTCAATCCTCAATCCTCAATCCTCAATCCTCAATCCTCAATATTCAATCATCAACACTCAATCTTCAATCCTCAATCCTCAATCCTCAATCCTCAATCCTCATTCTTCAATCCTCAATACCCAATCCTCAATCTTCAATCCTCAATCCTCAATCCTCAATCCTAATTCCTCAATCCTCATTCTTCAATCCTGAATACCCAATCCTCAATCTTCAATCCTCAATCCTCAATCCTCAATTCTCAATCCTCAATCCTTAATCCTCAGACCTCAAACATCAATATTCAACCCTCAGTGCTCGTCCTCAATCCACAACCCTCAATCCTCAGTCCTCAATATTCAATCATCAATATTCAATCTTCAATCCTCAATACTCAATCCTCAATCCTCAATCCTCAAACCTCAATCCTCAATCTTCAACCCTGAATCCTCAATCCCCAATACTCAATCCTCAATCTTCAATCCTCAATACTCAATCTTCAATCCTCAATCCTCAATCCTCAATCCTCAATCCTCAATCTTCAATCCTCATTCCTCAATCCTCAATCCTCGATCCTCAATCTTCTATCCTCAATACTCAATCTGCAATCCTCAATCCTCAAACCTCAATCTTCAATCCTCATTCCTCAATCCTCAATACCCAATCCTCAATCCGCAATCCTCGATCCTCAATCCTCAATATTCAATCATCAATACTCAATCTTCAACCCTCAATCTTCAATCCTCAATACTCAATCTTCAATCCTCAATCCTCAATCCTCAATCCTCAATCCTCAATCCTCAGGCATCAATACTCAATCTACAATATTCAATCCTCAATCCTTAATCCTCAATCCACAATCCTCAACTTTCAATACTCAATACTCAATCTTCAATCCTCAATCCTCAATCCTCAATCCTCAATCCTCAATCCTCAATCCTCAATATTCAATCCTCAATACTCAATCTTCAATCATCAATCCTCAATCCTCAATTCTCAGACGTCAATCCTCAGTCATCAATCCTCAATCTTCAATACTCAATCCTCAATCCCCAATCCTCAATCCTCAATCCTCATTCTTCAATCCTCAATACCCAATCCTCAATCTTCAATCCTCAATCCTCAATCCTCAATCATAATTCCTCAATCCTCATTCTTCAGTGCTCAATACCCAATCCTCAATTTCAATCCTCAATCCTCAATCCTCATTTCTCAATCCTCCATCCTCAACCCTCAGCCCTCATCCTCCATCCTCAATCCTCAATCCTCAATCCTCAATCTTCAATCCTCAATTCTCAACCTTCAATCCTCAATCCTCAATCATCAATCCTCAATCCTCAATCCTCAGGCATCAATACTCAATCTTCAATGCTCAATCCTCAATCCTCAATCCTCAATCCTCATTCCCCAACCCTCAATCCTCATTCCTCAAACCTCAATCCACAATCCTCAACCTTCAATACTCAATAATCAATTTCCAATCCTAGATCTTCAATCCTCAATCCTCAATCCTCAATCCTCAATCCTCAATCCTCAATCCTCAATCCTCAATCCTCAATCCTCAATCCTCAATCCTCAATCCACAATCCTCAACCTTCAATACTCAATAATCAATCTCCAATCCTAGATCCTCTATCCTCAATCCTCAATCCTCAATCCTCAATCCTCAATCCTCAATCCTCAATCCTCAATCCTCAATCCTCAATCCTCAATCCTCAATACCCTCAATCCACAATTCTCAACCTTCAATACTCAATAATCAATCTCCAATCCTAGATCCTCTATCCTCAATCCTCAATCCTCAATCCTCAATCCTCATTCTTCAATCCTCAATACCCAATCCTCAATCCTCAATCCTCAATCCTCATTCTTCAATCCTCAATACCCAATCCTCAATCTTCAATCCTCAAACATCAATCCTCAGTCCTCAATCCTCAATCCTCAAACCTAAATCCTCTACCGTCAGTCCTCCTCCTCAATCCTCAATCCTCAATCCTCAATCCTCAATATTCAATCCTCAATACTCAATCTTCAATCGTCAATCCTCAATCCTCAATTCTCAGTCGTCAATCCTCAGTCATCCATCCTCAATCTTCAATACCCAATCGTCAATCCTTAGTCCTCTATCCTCAATCCTCAATCCTCGTTCCTCTAACCTCAATCCTCAACCCTCTGTCTTCATCCTCAATCCTCAAACCTCAATCCTCAATCCTCAACATTCAACCCCCAGCCCTCATCCTCCATCCTCAATCCTCTATCCTCAATCCTCAATCTTCAATCCTGAATTCTCAATCTTCAATCCTCGATCCTCAATCATCAGTCCTCAATATTCAATCATCAATACTCAATCTTCAACCCTCAGTCTTCAATCCTCAATACTCAATCAGCAATCCTCAATCCTCAATCCTCAATCCTCAATCCTCAATCCTCAATCCTCAGGCATCAATACTCAATCTACAATATTCAATCCTCAATCCTTAATCCTCAATCCACAATCCTCAACCTTCAATACTCAATACTCTATCTTCAATCCTCAATCCTCTATCCTCAATCCTCATTCCTCAATCCTCAATCCTCAATATTCAATCCTCAATACTCAATTTTCAATCATCAATTCTCAATCCTCAATTCTCAGTCGTCAATCCTCAGTCATCAATCCTCAATCTTCAATCCTCAACACTCAATCTTCAATCCTCAATCCTCAATCCTCAATCCTCAATCCTCATTCTTCAATCCTCAATACCCAATCCTCAATCTTCAATCCTCAATCCTCAATCCTCAATCCTAATTCCTCAATCCTCATTCTTCAATCCTCAATACCCAATCCTCAATTTCAATCCTCAATCCTCAATCCTCATCTCTCAATCCTCAATCCTCAACCCTCAGCCCTCATCCTCCATCCTCAGTACTCAATCCTCTATCCTCAATCTTCAATCCTCAATACTCAATCTTCAATCCTCATTCCTCATTTCTCAATCCTCAATCCTCAACCCTCAGCCCTCATCCTCCATTCTCAATCCTCAATCCTCAATCCTCAATCCTCAATCTTCAATCCTCAATTCTCAATCTTCAATCCTCGATCCTCAATCCTCAATCCTCAATCCTCAATCATCAATCCTCAAACCTCAATCCTCAATCCTTAATCCTCAATCCACAATCCTCAACCTTCAATACTCAATAATCAATCTCCAATCCTAGATCCTCAATCCTCAATCCTCAATCCTCAATCCTCAATCCTCATTCTTCAGTCCTCAATACCCAATCCTCAATCTTCAATCCTCAAACATCAATCCTCAATTCTCAATCCTCAATCCTCAGTCCTCAGTCGTCGAACCTCAATCCCCGACCCTTAGCACTCATCCTCAATCCTCAGTCCTCAATCCTCAATCCTCAAACCTAAATCCTCTACCGTCAGTCCTCGTCCTCAATCTTCACACCTCAATCCTCAATCCTCAATATTCAATCATCAATACTCAATCTTCAATCCTCAATCCTCAAACCTCAATCCTCAATCCTCATTCTTCAATCCTGAATACCCAATCCTCAATCTTCAATCCTCAATCCTCAATCCTCAATCCTCAATCCTCAATCCTCAATCCTCAATCCTCAATCCTCAATCCTCAATCCTCAATCCACAATCCTCAACCTTCAATACTCAATAATCAATCCTTAGTCCTCAATCCTCAATATTCAATATTCAATCCTCAATACTCAATCTTCAATCGTCAATACCCAATCCTCAATTCTCAGTCGTCAATCCTCAGCCATCAATCCTCAATCTTCAATACCCAATCGTCAATCCTTAGTCCTCAATCCTCAATCCTCAATCCTCGTTCCTCTAACCTCAATCCTCAACCCTCAGTCTTCATCCTCAATCCTCAAACCTCAATCCCCAATCCTCAACATTCAACCCTCAGCCCTCATCCTCCATCCTCAATCCTCTATCCTCAATCCTCAATCTTCAATCCTCAATCCTCAATCCTCAATCCTCAATCCTCAATCCACAGTCCTCAATATTCAATCATCAATACTCAATCTTCAACCCTCAGTCTTCAATCCTCAATACTCAATCAGCAATCCTCAATCCACAATCCTCAATCCTCAGGCATCAATACTCAATCTACAATATTCAATCCTCAATCCTTAATCCTCAATCCACAATCCTCAACCTTCAATACTCAATACCCAATCCTCAATCTTCAATCCCCAAACATCAATCCTCATTCTTCAATCCTCAATACCCAATCCTCAATCTTCAATCCCCAAACATCAATCCTCAATTCTCAATCCTCAATCCTCAGTCCTCAGTCGTCAAACCTCAATCCCCGACCCTTAGCACTCATCCACAATCCTCAGACCTCAATCCTCAATCCTCAATCCTAAATCCTCTACCGTCAGTCCTCGTCCTCAATCCTCAAACCTCAATCCTCAATCCTCAATATTCAATCATCAATACTCAATCTTCAATCCTCAATACTCAATCCTCAATCCTCAATCCTCAATCCTCAATCCTCAATATTCAATCATCAACACTCAATCTTCAATCCTCAATCCTCAATCCTCAATCCTCAATCCTCATTCTTCAATCCTCAATACCCAATCCTCAATCTTCAATCCTCAATCCTCAATCCTCAATCCTAATTCCTCAATCCTCATTCTTCAATCCTGAATACCCAATCCTCAATCTTCAATCCTCAATCCTCAATCCTCAATTCTCAATCCTCAATCCTTAATCCTCAGACCTCAAACATCAATATTCAACCCTCAGTCCTCGTCCTCAATCCACAACCCTCAATCCTCAGTCCTCAATATTCAATCATCAATATTCAATCTTCAATCCTCAATCCTCAATCCTCAATCCTCAATCCTCAATCCTCAATCTTCAACCCTGAATCCTCAATCCTCAATACTCAATCCTCAATCTTCAATCCTCAATACTCAATCTTCAATCCTCAATCCTCAATCCTCAATCCTCAATCCTCAATCTTCAATCATCAACCCTCGATACTCAATCTTCAATCCTCAATCCTCAATACTCAATCCTCAATCCTCATTCTTCAATCCTCAATACCCAATCCTCAATCTTCAACCCTCAATCCTCAATCCTCAATCCTCAATCCTCAACCCTCAATCCTCACTCTTCAATCCTCAATACCCAATCCTCAATCTTCAATCCTCAATCCTCAATCCTCATTTCTCAATCCTCAATCATCAACCCTCAGCCCTCATCCTCCATCCTCAGCACTCAATCCTCTATCCTCAATCTTCAATCCTCAATACTCAATCTTCAATCCTCATTCCTCAATCCTCAATCCTCAATCCTCAATCCTCAATCCTCAATACTCAATCTGCAATCCTCAATCCTCAAACCTCAATCTTCAATCCTCATTCCTCAATCCTCAATACCCAATCCTCAATCCGCAATCCTCAATCCTCAATCCTCAATATTCAATCATCAATACTCAATCTTCAATCCTCAATCTTCAATCCTCAATACTCAATCTTCAATCCTCAATCCTCAATCCTCAATCATCAATCCTCAATCCTCAGGCATCAATACTCAATCTACAATATTCAATCCTCAATCCTTAATCCTCAATCCACAATCCTCAACCTTCAATACTCAATACTCAATCTTCAATCCTCAATCCACAATCCTCAATCCTCATTCCTCAATCCTCAATCCTCAATATTCAATCCTCAATACTCAATCTTCAATCATCAATTCTCAATCCTCAATTCTCAGTCGTCAATCCTCAGTCATCAATCCTCAATCTTCAATACTCAATCGTCAATCCTTAGTCCTCAATCCTCAATCCTCAATCCTCGTTCCTCAAACCTGAATCCTCAACCCTCAGTCTTCATCCTCAATCCTCAAACCTCAATCCTCAGTCCTCAATATTCAATCATCAATACTCAATCTTCAACCCTCAGTCTTCAATCCTCAATACTCAATCAGCAATCCTCAATCCTCAATCCTCAATCCTCAATCCTCAACCCTCAATCCTCAATCTTCAATCTTCAATGCTCAATCCTCAATCATCAATCCTCAATCCTCATTCCCCAACCCTCAATCTTCAATCCTCAACCCTCAATCCTCAATCCTCAATCCACAATCCTCAATCCTCGATACTCAATCTTCAATCCTCAATCCTCAATACTCAATCCTCAATCCTCATTCTTCAATCCTCAATACCCAATCCTCAATCTTCAACCCTCAATCCTCAATCCTCAATCCTCAATCCTCAACCCTCAATCCTCACTCTTCAATCCTCAATACCCAATCCTCAATCTTCAATCCTCAATCCTCAATCCTCAATTCTCAATCGTCAATCCTCAGTCCTCAGTCCTCAAACCTCAATCCCCAACCCTCAGCCCTCATCCTCAATCCTCAATCGTCAATCCTCAATCATCAGCCCTCAGTCCTCAAACCTCAATGCTCAATCCTCAAACCCAATCCCCAATCCTCAATCCTCAATCATCAATCCTCAATATTCAATCATCAATACTCAATCTTCAATCCTCAATCCTCAATCCTCAATCCTCCATCCTCAATCCTCAATCCTCAATCCTCAATCCTCAATCCTCAATCGTCAATACACAATCCGCAACCTTCAATACTCAATAATGAATCTCCAATCCTAGATCCTCAATCCTCAATCCTGAATCCTCAATCCTCAATCCTCAATCCTCAATCCTCATTCTTCAATCCTCAATACCCAATCCTCAATCTTCAATCCCCAAACATCAATCCTCAATTCTCAATCCTCAATCCTCAGTCCTCAGTCGTCAAACCTCAATCCCCGACCCTTAGCACTCATCCTCAATCCTCAGACCTCAATCCTCAATCCTCAATCCTAAATCCTCTACCGTCAGTCCTCGTCCTCAATCCTCATACCTCAATCCTCAATCCTCAATATTCAATCATCAATACTCAATCTTCAATCCTCAATACTCAATCCTCGATCCTCAATCCTCAATCCTCAATCCTCAATATTCAATCATCAACACTCAATCTTCAATCCTCAATACTCAATCCTCAATCCTCAATCCTCATTCTTCAATCCTCAATACCCAATCCTCAATCTTCAATCCTCAATCCTCAATTCTCAATCCTAATTCCTCAATCCTCATTCTTCAATCCTCAATACCCAATCCTCAATTTCAATCCTCAATCCTCAATCCTCATTTCTCAATCCTCAATCCTCAACCCTCAGCTCTCATCCTCCATCCTCAGTACTCAATCCTCTATCCTCAATCTTCAATCCTCAATACTCAATCTTCAATCCTCAATCCTCAAACCTCAATCCTCAATCCTCATTCTTCAATCCTGAATACCCAATCCTCAATCTTCAATCCTCAATCCTCAATCCTCAATTCTCAATCCTCAATCCTTAATCCTCAGACCTCAAACATCAATATTCAACCCTCAGTCCTCGTCCTCAATCCACAACCCTCAATCCTCAGTCCTCAATATTCAATCACCAATATTCAATCTTCAATCCTCAATCCTCAATCCTCAATCCTCAATCCTCAATCTTCAACCCTGAATCCTCAATCCTCAATACTCAATCCTCAATCTTCAATCCTCAATACTCAATCTTCAATCCTCAATCCTCAATCCTCAATCCTCAATCCTCAATCTTCAATCCTCAACACTCAGTCTTCAATCCGCAATCCTCAATCCTCAATCCTCAATCCTCATTCTTCAATCCTCAATACCCAATCCTCAATCTTCAATCCTCAATCCTCAATCCTCAATCCTAATTCCTCAATCCTCATTCTTCAATCCTCAATACCCAATCCTCAATTTCAATCCTCAATCCTCAATCCTCATTTCTCAATCCTCAATCATCAACCCTCAGCCCTCATCCTCCATCCTCAGCACTCAATCCTCTATCCTCAATCTTCAATCCTCAATACTCAATCTTCAATCCTCATTCCTCAATCCTCAATCCTCAATCCTCAATCTTCAATCCTCAATACTCAATCTGCAATCCTCAATCCTCAAACCTCAATCTTCAATCCTCATTCCTCAATCCTCAATACCCAATCCTCAATCCGCAATCCTCAATCCTCAATCCTCAATATTCAATCATCAATCCTCAATCTTCAATCCTCAATCCTCAATCCTCAATCCTCAATCCTCAATCATCAATCCTCAATCCTCAGGCATCAATACTCAATCTACAATATTCAATCCTCAATCCTTAATCCTCAATCCACAATCCTCAACCTTCAATACTCAATACTCAATCTTCAATCCTCAATCCACAATCCTCAATCCTCATTCCTCAATCCTCAATCCTCAATATTCAATCCTCAATACTCAATCTTCAATCATCAATTCTCAATCCTCAATTCTCAGTCGTCAATCCTCAGTCATCAATCCTCAATCTTCAATACTCAATCGTCAATCCTTAGTCCTCAATCCTCAATCCTCAATCCTCGTTCCTCAAACCTGAATCCTCAACCCTCAGTCTTCATCCTCAATCCTCAAACCTCAATCCTCAGTCCTCAATATTCAATCATCAATACTCAATCTTCAACCCTCAGTCTTCAATCCTCAATACTCAATCAGCAATCCTCAATCCTCAATCCTCAATCCTCAATCCTCAACCCTCAATCCTCAATCTTCAATCTTCAATGCTCAATCCTCAATCATCAATCCTCAATCCTCATTCCCCAACCCTCAATCTTCAATCCTCAACCCTCAATCCTCAATCCTCAATCCACAATCCTCAATCCTCGATACTCAATCTTCAATCCTCAATCCTCAATACTCAATCCTCAATCCTCATTCTTCAATCCTCAATACCCAATCCTCAATCTTCAACCCTCAATCCTCAATCCTCAATCCTCAATCCTCAACCCTCAATCCTCACTCTTCAATCCTCAATACCCAATCCTCAATCTTCAATCCTCAATCCTCAATCCTCAATTCTCAATCGTCAATCCTCAGTCCTCAGTCCTCAAACCTCAATCCCCAACCCTCAGCCCTCATCCTCAATCCTCAATCGTCAATCCTCAATCATCAGCCCTCAGTCCTCAAACCTCAATGCTCAATCCTCAAACCCAATCCCCAATCCTCAATCCTCAATCATCAATCCTCAATATTCAATCATCAATACTCAATCTTCAATCCTCAATCCTCAATCCTCAATCCTCCATCCTCAATCCTCAATCCTCAATCCTCAATCCTCAATCCTCAATCGTCAATACACAATCCGCAACCTTCAATACTCAATAATGAATCTCCAATCCTAGATCCTCAATCCTCAATCCTGAATCCTCAATCCTCAATCCTCAATCCTCAATCCTCATTCTTCAATCCTCAATACCCAATCCTCAATCTTCAATCCCCAAACATCAATCCTCAATTCTCAATCCTCAATCCTCAGTCCTCAGTCGTCAAACCTCAATCCCCGACCCTTAGCACTCATCCTCAATCCTCAGACCTCAATCCTCAATCCTCAATCCTAAATCCTCTACCGTCAGTCCTCGTCCTCAATCCTCATACCTCAATCCTCAATCCTCAATATTCAATCATCAATACTCAATCTTCAATCCTCAATACTCAATCCTCAATCCTCAATCCTCAATCCTCAATCCTCAATATTCAATCATCAACACTCAATCTTCAATCCTCAATACTCAATCCTCAATCCTCAATCCTCATTCTTCAATCCTCAATACCCAATCCTCAATCTTCAATCCTCAATCCTCAATTCTCAATCCTAATTCCTCAATCCTCATTCTTCAATCCTCAATACCCAATCCTCAATTTCAATCCTCAATCCTCAATCCTCATTTCTCAATCCTCAATCCTCAACCCTCAGCTCTCATCCTCCATCCTCAGTACTCAATCCTCTATCCTCAATCTTCAATCCTCAATACTCAATCTTCAATCCTCAATCCTCAAACCTCAATCCTCAATCCTCATTCTTCAATCCTGAATACCCAATCCTCAATCTTCAATCCTCAATCCTCAATCCTCAATTCTCAATCCTCAATCCTTAATCCTCAGACCTCAAACATCAATATTCAACCCTCAGTCCTCGTCCTCAATCCACAACCCTCAATCCTCAGTCCTCAATATTCAATCACCAATATTCAATCTTCAATCCTCAATCCTCAATCCTCAATCCTCAATCCTCAATCTTCAACCCTGAATCCTCAATCCTCAATACTCAATCCTCAATCTTCAATCCTCAATACTCAATCTTCAATCCTCAATCCTCAATCCTCAATCCTCAATCCTCAATCTTCAATCCTCAACACTCAGTCTTCAATCCGCAATCCTCAATCCTCAATCCTCAATCCTCATTCTTCAATCCTCAATACCCAATCCTCAATCTTCAATCCTCAATCCTCAATCCTCAATCCTAATTCCTCAATCCTCATTCTTCAATCCTCAATACCCAATCCTCAATTTCAATCCTCAATCCTCAATCCTCATTTCTCAATCCTCAATCATCAACCCTCAGCCCTCATCCTCCATCCTCAGCACTCAATCCTCTATCCTCAATCTTCAATCCTCAATACTCAATCTTCAATCCTCATTCCTCAATCCTCAATCCTCAATCCTCAATCTTCAATCCTCAATACTCAATCTGCAATCCTCAATCCTCAAACCTCAATCTTCAATCCTCATTCCTCAATCCTCAATACCCAATCCTCAATCCGCAATCCTCAATCCTCAATCCTCAATATTCAATCATCAATCCTCAATCTTCAATCCTCAATCCTCAATCCTCAATCCTAATTCCTCAATCCTCATTCTTCAATCCTCAATACCCAATCCTCAATTTCAATCCTCAATCCTCAATCCTCATTTCTCAATCCTCAATCATCAACCCTCAGCCCTCATCCTCCATCCTCAGCACTCAATCCTCTATCCTCAATCTTCAATCCTCAATACTCAATCTTCAATCCTCATTCCTCAATCCTCAATCCTCAATCCTCAATCTTCAATCCTCAATACTCAATCTGCAATCCTCAATCCTCAAACCTCAATCTTCAATCCTCATTCCTCAATCCTCAATACCCAATCCTCAATCCGCAATCCTCAATCCTCAATCCTCAATATTCAATCATCAATACTCAATCTTCAATCCTCAATCTTCAATCCTCAATACTCAATCTTCAATCCTCAATCCTCAATCCTCAACCATCAATCCTCAATCCTCAGGCGTCAATACTCAATCTACAATATTCAATCCTCAATCCTTAATCCTCAATCCACAATCCTCAACTTTCAATACTCAGTACTCAATCTTCAATCCTCAATCCTCAATCCTCAATCCTCAATCCTCAATCCTCAATCCTCAATATTCAATCCTCAATACTCAATCTTCAATCATCAATCCTCAATCCTCAATTCTCAGACGTCAATCCTCAGTCATCAATCCTCAATCTTCAATACTCAATCCTCAATCCCCAATCCTCAATCCTCAATCCTCATTCTTCAATCCTCAATACCCAATCCTCAATCTTCAATCCTCAATCCTCAATCCTCAATCATAATTCCTCAATCCTCATTCTTCAATGCTCAATACCCAATCCTCAATTTCTATCCCCAATCCTCAATCCTCATTTCTCAATCCTCGATCCTCAATCCACAGTCCTCAATATTCAATCATCAATACTCAATCTTCAACCCTCAGTCTTCAATCCTCAATACTCAATCAGCAATCCTCAATCCTCAATCCTCAATCCTCAGGCATCAATACTCAATCTACAATATTCAATCCTGAATCCTTAATCCTCAATCCACAATCCTCAACCTTCAATACTCAATACTCAATCTTCAATCCTCAATCCACAATCCTCAATCCTCATTCCTCAATCCTCAATCCTCAATATTCAATCCTCAATACTCAATCTTCAATCATCAATTCTCAATCCTCAATTCTCAATCTTCAATCCTCAATCCACAATCCTCAATCCTCATTCCTCATTCCTCAATCCTCAATCCTCAATATTCAATCCTCAATACTCAATCTGCAATCCTCAATCCTCAAACCTCAATCTTCAATCCTCATTCCTCAATCCTCAATACCCAATCGTCAGTCCGCAATCCTCAATCCTCAATCCTCAATATTCAATCATCAATACTCAATCTTCAATCATCAATTCTCAATCCTCAATTCTCAGTCGTCAATCCTCAGTCATCAATCCTCAATCTTCAATCCTCAACACTCAATCTTCAATCCTCAATCCTCAATCCTCAATCCTCAATCCTCATTCTTCAATCCTCAATACCCAATCCTCAATCTTCAATCCTCAATCCTCAATCCTCAATCCTAATTCCTCAATCCTCATTCTTCAATCCTCAATACCCAATCCTCAATTTCAATCCTCAATCCTCAATCCTCATTTCTCAATCCTCAATCCTCAACCCTCAGACCTCATTCTCCATCCTCAGTACTCAATCCTCTATCCTCAATCTTCAATCCTCAATACTCAATCTTCAACCCTCATCCCTCATTTCTCAATCCTCAATCCTCAACCCTCAGCCCTCATCCTCCATCCTCAATCCTCAATCCTCAATCCTCAATCCTCAATCTTCAATCCTCAATTCTCAATCTTCAATCCTCGATCCTCAATCCTCAATCCTCAATCCTCAATCCTCAATCCTCAATCCTCAATCCTCATTCTTCAATCCTCAATACCCAATCCTCAATCTTCAATCCTCAAACATTAATCCTCAATTCTCAATCCTCAACCCTCAGTCCTCAGTCGTCGAACCTCAATCCCCGACCCTTAGCACTCATCCTCAATCCTCAGTCCTCAATCCTCAATCCTCAAACCTAAATCCTCTACCGTCAGTCCTCGTCCTCAATCTTCATACCTCAATCCTCAATCCTCAATATTCAATCATCAATACTCAATCTTCAATCCTCAATACTCAATCCTCAATCCTCAATCCTCAATCCTCAATCCTCAATATTCAATCATCAACACTCAATCTTCAATCCTCAATCCTCAATCCTCAATCCTCAATCCTCATTCTTCAATCCTCAATACCCAATCCTCAATCTTCAATCCTCAATCCTCAATCCTCAATCCTAATTCCTCAATCCTCATTCTTCAATCCTGAATACCCAATCCTCAATCTTCAATCCTCAATCCTCAATCCTCAATTCTCAATCCTCAATCCTTAATCCTCAGACCTCAAACATCAATATTCAACCCTCAGTCCTCGTCCTCAATCCACAACCCTCAATCCTCAGTCCTCAATATTCAATCATCAATATTCAATCTTCAATCCTCAATCCTCAATCCTCAATCCTCAATCCTCAATCCTCAATCTTCAACCCTGAATCCTCAATCCTCAATACTCAATCCTCAATCTTCAATCCTCAATACTCAATCTTCAATCCTCAATCCTCAATCCTCAATCCTCAATCCTCAATCTTCAATCCTCAACACTCAGTCTTCAATCCGCAATCCTCAATGCTCAATCCTCAATCCTCATTCTTCAATCCTCAATACCCAATCCTCAATCTTCAATCCTCAATCCTCAATCCTCAATCCTAATACCTCAATCCTCATTCTTCAATCCTCAATACCCAATCCTCAATTTCAATCCTTAATCCTCAATCCTCATTTCTCAATCCTCAATCATCAACCCTCAGCCCTCATCCTCCATCCTCAGCACTCAATCCCCTATCCTCAATCTTCAATCCTCAATACTCAATCTTCAATCCTCATTCCTCAATCCTCAATCCTCAATCCTCAATCTTCAATCCTCAATACTCAATCTGCAATCCTCAATCCTCAAACCTCAATCTTCAATCCTCATTCCTCAATCCTCAATACCCAATCCTCAATCCGCAATCCTCAATCCTCAATCCTCAATATTCAATCATCAATACTCAATCTTCAATCCTCAATCTTCAATCCTCAATACTCAATCTTCAATCCTCAATCCTCAATCCTCAATCATCAATCCTCAATCCTCAGGCATCAATACTCAATCTACAATATTCAATCCTCAATCCTTAATCCTCAATCCACAATCCTCAACTTTCAATACTCAATACTCAATCTTCAATCCTCAATCCTCAATCCTCAATCCCCAATCCTCAATCCTCAATCCTCAATATTCAATCCTCAATACTCAATCTTCAATCATCAATCCTCAATCCTCAATTCTCAGACGTCAATCCTCAGTCATCAATCATCAATCTTCAATACTCAATCCTCAATCCCCAATCCTCAATCCTCAATCCTCATTCTTCAATCCTCAATACCCAATCCTCAATCTTCAATCCTCAATCCTCAATCCTCAATCATAATTCCTCAATCCTCATTCTTCAATGCTCAATACCCAATCCTCAATTTCTATCCCCAATCCTCAATCCTCATTTCTCAATCCTCGATCCTCAATCCACAGTCCTCAATATTCAGTCATCAATACTCAATCTTCAACCCTCAGTCTTCAATCCTCAATGCTCAATCAGCAATCCTCAATCCTCAATCCTCAATCCTCAGGCATCAATACTCAATCTACAATATTCAATCCTCAATCCTTAATCCTCAATCCACAATCCTCAACCTTCAATACTCAATACTCAATCTTCAATCCTCAATCCACAATCCTCAATCCTCATTCCTCAATCCTCAATCCTCAATATTCAATCCTCAATACTCAATCTTCAATCATCAATTCTCAATCCTCAATTCTCAGTCGTCAATCCTCAGTCATCAATCCTCAATCTTCAATACTCAATCGTCAATCCTTAGTCCTCAATCCTCAATCCTCAATCCTCGTTCCTCAAACCTGAATCCTCAACCCTCAGTCTTCATCCTCAATCCTCAAACCTCAATCCTCAGTCCTCAATATTCAATCATCAATACTCAATCTTCAACCCTCAGTCTTCAATCCTCAATACTCAATCAGCAATCCTCAATCCTCAATCCTCAATCCTCAATCCTCAACCCTCAATCCTCAATCTTCAATCTTCAATGCTCAATCCTCAATCATCAATCCTCAATCCTCATTCCCCAACCCTCAATCTTCAATCCTCAACCCTGAATCCTCAATCCTCAATCCACAATCCTCAATCCTCGATACTCAATCTTCAATCCTCAATCCTCAATACTCAATCCTCAATCCTCATTCTTCAATCCTCAATACCCAATCCTCAATCTTCAACCCTCAATCCTCAATCCTCAATCCTCAATCCTCAACCCTCAATCCTCACTCTTCAATCCTCAATACCCAATCCTCAATCTTCAATCCTCAATCCTCAATCCTCAATTCTCAATCGTCAATCCTCAGTCCTCAGTCCTCAAACCTCAATCCCCAACCCTCAGCCCTCATCCTCAATCCTCAATCGTCAATCCTCAATCATCAGCCCTCAGTCCTCAAACCTCAATGCTCAATCCTCAAACCCAATCCCCAATCCTCAATCCTCAATCATCAATCCTCAATATTCAATCATCAATACTCAATCTTCAAT